>NC_073746.1:115543605-115843843 GCF_029784135.1 Toxorhynchites rutilus septentrionalis
AATCAAGGTTTTGAAAAAAAAATTTGGATGCCAAATGTTTTAAAATTGCATTACTCGTCGAGATTTACAGTTATCTCAAAAAAACTTGGTCGTTTTTCCGTCTGAAAAATTGATTTTTGAAAAAAAAAATAACTAAATCTCAACGTGTCATGCAATTTCAAGACATTTGGCTTCATTTTTTTTAAGAACCCCGATTTTCGCTAATTTTTCGGTTTTTAAAAACTCAAATTTTAACGTTTGTGATACCAGTAAATGAAGTCCGAATGAGCTAATATTTTGCATAGGGTATATTATTGTGCAAATCAACATTTTGTAGCAAGTTCCGAATGAAAAATCGAGATAGCTATTTTTATTGGCATTTTAATGGAGATGACACTAGATCTCGACGTTTCATGCCATTTTAAGACATTTGGCATCAACAAATTTTTTTCGAAAACCCCGATTTCCTTCACTCCCCCCTTGGGTGATTATTCGATTCTCCAAAAACTCAAACTTTGACCGCTTTGCGCCACTCTCCCTTAAGTCCGATTGAGCTGAAATTTGGCATATGGTGTTTTTTTCGAGATGGTGAACATATTGTATAGGGTAACTTTTTGAAATTCTAGGGTCGTTTTTTTCCCATACATTCATTGGCACCCTAATATACATCCATTTCATGCCAAACCGATACAGTGGTTCTCAGATTTTCATGAAAGTGGTAATTTTGTTCGTTATCACAAAACATTAAACCCGTATTTTTCTAAATAAATATTAGAGCAAAAGTGGGTCTCAAAGTAATATTTCTTTCAAAATTGAATAAAAAAAATTTCCACCGCATATTTAATTTTTTTTTATAATTACATTTTTTGATGAACAAATTATTTGAAGATATTAGGCTTCAAAAAAGTCCTGCGGTATTTTTTTTTAATTTTCATTTGTTCATAAATTTAGTTACAATCATCTGTTTTAAGTCAAATATGCGCCGTTTTGTTCGATGACTTGTTCCCAACGAGATGCCAACTTCATAATACCCCTGTTATAGAAGCTCGCTTCCTTATTGGCAAAAAACTCGGATAGCCAATTTTCACAGGCCTCTTTTGTGGCTAACTTCTGACTACCTAGCTCGTTCGCCATGGACAAAAACAGGTGGTAGTCACTTGGTGCAAGGTCCGGACTATATGGCGGATGCAAAAGAACCTCCCATCCGAGCTCCCGGAGCTTCTGGCGCGTCACCAAAGAAGTGTGTGGCCTGGCGTTGTCCTGATGGAAGACAATGCGGCCTCTGTTTATCATAATGGCCTCTTCTTCATGAGTGCTACCTTCAAGCGGTCCAGTTGTTGGCAGTACAGGTCCGAATTGAGCGTTTGACCATAGGGAAGCAGCTCATAATAGATTATTCCTTGACAATCCCACCAAACACACAGCAGAACCTTCCTGGCCGTTAATGAGGGCTTGGCCACCGTCTGAGCCGCTTCAGCGGGCTTCGACCACGACCGTTTGCGCTTCACGTTGTCGTAAGTGACCCACTTTTCATCGCCAGTCACCATCCGCTTCAGAAACGGGTCGATTTTGTTGCGATTCAGCTGCGATTTACATGCGTCGATACGGTCAAAGATGTTTTTTTGCGTCAACGTGTGTGGCACCCATACATCGAGCTTCTTTGTGAATCCTAGCTTCTTCAAATGGTTAATAACGGTTTGATGACTTATCCCCAGCTCTTGGCCGATGCTACGGCTGCTACTATGCCGGTCTTTCTCGGCTAATTCAGCGATTTTGTCGCAATTTTCGACGACAGGCCTTCCGAAGAGTGGCGCATCTACACTACACCAGAACGAAAACGTTGAAACCATCGTTGTGCGGTGGAAATGAAAACTGTATCGGGTCCGTAAACTGCACAAATTTTATTGGCAGCTTGAGATGCATTTTTGCCTTTGTCATAGTAGTACTGTAAAATATGTCGGATTTTCTCTTTATTTTGCTCCATATTCGCGACACTATAACTCACGAACGACTTAATCAAACAAAACACTGTCAAGGACTATATTATAGCGCGCAAAAATACCTTTCCAACAAGCTATAGTATGACTCGATACAATGAATACAACTAGAACTACGCGCTTACAACGACACCTCGCGGAAATACCGCAGGACATTTTTGACAGCCATATATATGGTACTACTGCCAAAATGTTTTATTTAGTACTCCATACAATAATTTCCATACAGCTGGTGATTTGGTTTGAGGGCACTTTTTACTCCCTTACCCAGTCAGACCCTTTGGAAATATAAAAAAATATTTTTTTGTACCGCGCAACACTGAAAAAAAATCACACATATCTAGAGAAGCCGTAGGAATACATTTAAATATAAATTAGAGTAGTACTGAATCTATAAATCCCGAATTTTTTTTTTCAAAATTTCAATATTTTTTTAGTACTTCAATTTTTGATAAAAAATTTTTTTGATAATTTTTCTTGATACACCGTAGCAAGATGTACATTCAGTATTTTTTTCAAATTTTTATCTCGAAGCTTTTGAGGATGGCGTGAAATAAACGAAAAAGTACGTTTTTCACTTTAGATCCTACGTCAAACCACATAGGGGTTCAAATAATCCGCCGAAATTTCTTATTTAATATCCTATACAATATTTGCCATACAGCTGGTGATTTGGTTTGGGGGCACTTTTTACTCTTTTAGCCGGCTAGGCCCTTTCTGTATAACTCGGAAACTAATCAAGCAAATGGAACCAAATTAGGCATTTGTCGGTTTTGATCGATAAACGTTTCTATGGTAGCTCGACACTCCTCCCCCCTCTCTAAAGGGGGGCTGCCATAAAAATGAAACACAAATTTCTGCATAACTCGAGAAATAATCATGCCAATCGAGCCAAATTTCGGATGTGAGGGTTTTTGGGTACGAGAAATGTTTCTATGATGGTATGACACCCCTCCGTCCTCTGGAATGGAGGTGGGGTCCCATTAAAATAATACACATATTCCAACCAAACATATTCCAACCAAACATGACAGTTGAAAATTTTCGGAAAACACTGAAGGAAAATGGGAAAATTCGAAAAATTCAATTCGCATGTGTTCTACAATTACAAGCGTTGTCAGTCCGTTTGATGTTTGCGGTAACGAAATTGATCTACGTTCGAAACTGGAAATGGTTTTTAATGTGATAAAACGCACTCCCATATCGTCTTTTATGTATATAAATAAAAATGGATCGCCGAATGTGTTGATAAGAGCAAAGCTCGAGGAATGAATTGTCCGATTTAGGGCCGTCTTTATTCCATCATATTCTCTGTATCAAACATTTATTCCATGTAACGGAGAAACATGTTATTTGCAAGTGGATGAAGAATCTTGCACGAGAATTGTGTCTGAAAATAATCTGATAATAATAATGTCGAATTTTGGTAGAAGTTCTGAAATTTTATGGTAAAAAAATGGACTGGACCCATGAACGTGCGCTTAGTAAGAAAACGTGGTTGTGATAACGAAAGATAAATTCTGGGCAGGACGAAGTTTGCCGGGTCAGCTAGTAAGAAAATAGAAAAGAACATGTTTTGTTTTAGGATGTTTTACGATATGTTCTTCAAATTTCTGAAATACTGTTACATGACGATCTGTTAATAAATTATTTTAGTATTGAATTGAATTAGAGGAGATTTTAATTATTTGTGTGAATTTCGATTCTTATTTCGACGCTTATAACAATATGATTTCATACCTTCTATCTTGAACGGCTGGTTCATTTTAGTTTTCGATAATATTTAATAAATTCTATCCCTTAGAAAAGAATCGCTGACTCTTAGAAACGTCCTGAGATGAATTCGTTTGAAGAAATCATTTCAAAATGTTTAGCGAAACTAAGGTTGACGCGAATACCTAGACAAAGTTGCACAATTACTGATCGAGATTCATTGAGGCCGCAGATTGTATCTCACATATTCATTC
Source organism: Toxorhynchites rutilus septentrionalis (assembly GCF_029784135.1). Taxonomy (NCBI): domain Eukaryota; kingdom Metazoa; phylum Arthropoda; class Insecta; order Diptera; family Culicidae; genus Toxorhynchites; species Toxorhynchites rutilus. Next base: position 115,547,549 of record NC_073746.1, read on the forward strand.
ACTGTCTCAGCTAATTATTCCCCCGGCACTGTTGCACTAGTGCAAACAAAAAACACATTAACGCGTCCCATTAGGGCGATGAAAAGGTAAGAAAACTATAGTCCAACAAAACGTTGCACCGAAAGCCCGAGGCGATGGGATACCATTTACTACTTTATATGGGTTTCTCGTTTCGCGTCTACAATTCTACCATTCTACCGAACGCTCCCAATTATCATAATAATGCAAAATATGTTTATGTCGATTTTATAATCCGCGCGCTCGGTGCATACGTGTGTATGTATGCATGTATTAAAGTGGGTGTGTGCGTGTTCGCGGATGCGGGGGTGAAATAAACTACAAAGAATGCGAACCCGTTGGGCGCCCATCCGGGGCGAGTGCAAATTCAATAAAACGTGTAATGTTTGCTTTTTTATGATTTACAGGCCATAAATCAGGATGGGGTAAATTGGATCGTTTCACCGGGCGAATATTTGCGCGGCGAGCGAATGTTGAAGGTGATCATTTTCCCTCGCCCTCGTCCCATCGGGGAAGATCTGTTTTTTATTCTTCCCAAGAAAACAACCACCACGCGGAAGAGTGTTAATTGAACAGGGAGCCCGCGGGCAGTTTCGTTCCGCGGTACTGCCACGGAAGATCGCCTCGGAAATGGTCGTGGCTGGCGTTAACTAGCTAACGATCCCCGGCTGGTTATCGTCAACACTTAGCCAAGGCACTGCATTTCTGTACACTGCTGGTGGGATGCCATCGGGAATGTGCGATTGAGAATGATCACGGGGTGGGGAACCATTACTCGGGGGCTGGCTTTCCGTGGAATCTAGCTCACAAAAGCTCGGACTCCATGATGAAAGCGAATAATGGAGGCTGGCTGCAATTATCGGGACACACAGGATAAGTTGAATGTTTAAAAGAAACTGATAAGATGATGGGAAAATTATGTTGCATTCTCACGAATCCTGTTACACCTCCCTTTTTGAAATCGTCCTAAAATACAAATTTTAAAAACATATATTTATGATTCGAATGAAAGTTTGTATTCCGTTTGGGCTGGAGGAAATATGAGTCTTCCACAGCTATTGGGATCAACTTTTGAAAAGGGGGTATCGATTTTAATAAGAGAGATCTTTGATAATTCATATCTTAAAAACTATGAGTCCTACCTGTAAAATACATTTTATAGCAAATAAATTTGTTGTTGTCAAATACATAAGCCAGATATGCCATCAGAACAAAATATTTCATGTCTATTGTTTAAATCAGCCGGTCACCACACAGATGTAATTACAATCAGTCTCAATAAATATCTCAAAGCAACAACATCGTTTTTTCATCTCGTTCTCGATCAGCTCCTTTTTCCAGCGTTGGAATTACAGAAATTTAGAATTTTGTCGTTCTTTTGGATAAATCTCCTCTCGTACTCGAAATTCGCGAATTTTTCTTAGTGTCGTCTCGAACACTACTGAAATAGTGTCTAAGAAAGAGTTATAGAGTATCGATGTTCAAACGTGAAAATAATATACACTGAGAAAAAAAATAGTATTAGGTTTTTTATTTACAAAAAAAACCTTCATTTTGGATTATCTAAAATACATTCAAAAAAATAAGTCCAAGATGGTAAAATTATTTTTGACGTACTTGGTGGAATTTTTATGAATTTTTGAAACTTCGAATTCTTGTATGTTAACAATCATTTTTAGCCACAAATGATGAATCCTGATGTGATTTAAAAAAAAAGCTCATTATCAATCTCCTTCTAAATGCAGCCATTCTCGAGATATTTAAAAAAATATTTCTAAATTATTGTCTTTGTAATAGTAAATAGGCCTTTCCAATATGTTCGTCGTGTTTTACCGTCATTTTCGTAATTTTTTTTGAATTTGTTTATAATTTCGAACAACTTTTCCAAATACATCATTATGGTAAAAATATATGTTTGGGAGTTCCGTTAAAAAACATTAGAGACATGTGGGTTAATACAAAACGTAGCGATACTAAAATAAATTTTTTGTTAATCTTGTAACAAACTTTTAAATTGTCATTCGTGCCACACAATCAAAACATGAACAGCTTTCAAAGTAGAATTGAAATCCCAAGAACACAAATACACCTCGTTGGGTTCAAAAATAATTGCGTTATGCCTAGATTGTACCTAAAGTCAGGTATCCTTAAGGTACCTCTGTATATAAAGTTACTCAAATTCAAAAATCGTTCATCAGTTAAACAATCTTCCTTTTAAGGTTAATAACAGTATACCACAATGGACTGCAACCAAATTTTCTCGTTTCGTGGACCGTCTCCGAAAACCAGTAAGAATTGTTCATCTGAAAAACGTTTCTTAACTGAAATGAAGTTCAAAACCAGTATTGGAATGATTCAAGCGGATTAAACAGAGACATGGTCTAAAGACATATAAAAAGCAAAAAGTAGCAAAAAAAAACACCGGAGTAGCATGATCGCGCTAAAACACGAGCTCGAAAGCTATATGAGCGTATTTTGAACAATCCCAACCAGTGCATTCTCATGGATGACGAAACATACTTCAAAGAGGATCCCAGAATGCTGCGGGGACTTCAATGTTATACCAAATCAATTGGAGAGAGTGTACCATTTGTGGATACGACTGTTGCAATGGAACAATTCGGTCAAAAAGTGCTCATTTAGCAAGCCATTTGCACGTGTGGTCTGCGATCGTCAACTTTTGACGTAGAACTACGTCTTTCAGGAAGGGTGCCAAATCAGAAAACAGGTCAGGTTTTTGTGAAATAAGGTTAACGTTAATAACTATTTTCACAGTGAACAAATTCTGATACTTTGTACACCAAAAAACCAGTTTATGAAAATGAAATTTAATGAATTAATGAAAATTGGAAGCTTTTTCATTTTCCTATATATATGTATTGCCGATTTGTGTGCATTCCCGAACAGAGCTGTCAATAACGAGCAACTGATACAACTGATACATTCGGAAACTGCGGTCGTGTCCTAGATACAGCCTATCACAATTTTTTTTTCACAAAAGAGACTATAAATGCTCAAATTTATGTGGAAGAATGCTTGAAGAAGAGATTGCTTCCACTTTATAGAAAGCACGAGGTTCCTCTTCTATTCTGGCTTCTATTGGCATCGACACATTATTCCGAATCAACTCCACAATGGTTTTCGGAAAACAACATCATGTTCGTCGAAAAAGCCCTCAACCCACCTGATTGTCCCCAGCTGCGGCCAATTGAACGTTACTGGGCAATTGTCAAGGCCAAGTTCAAGAAGGAAGGTGTAGTGTCTAAAATTATGTCACAGTTCAAGAAGAATTAGTCTGTAGCGTCCGGAAAGTGCACAAAGACTACGGTGCAGACTTTGATGAGACGAGTTAAATCTAAGGTTAGATCATTTTTTCTAAATCATGGATGTAAGCAATGTAAACTTAATATTAGGTGTACCGGTAAGTTTCTTCGGTTTTACAACAGATGGCGTAACTTGATTATTGTTCCAGTGAATCAAATTTTCAGACATTAGTTGGAAAGCTATTGTCATTGTGTGTCTTTTTCAGTGTATGTTAAAAAGTTGAAGCGTAAACAACATAGTTTATTGCCACTTCGAATATGTCGAATTTCGTACCAACGAGAGTGTTTTTGCGGGGAGTGTTACTTCATTACTTCAATATATTTATGAAGAAAAAAGCTGCGGAAAGTCATCGCATTTTGGTGGAAGTTTATGGTGACCATGCTAAAACTGAGCGAACGTGTCAGACGTGGTTTGCACGGTTTAAAAGCGGTAATTTTGACTTGGAAGACGAAGAACGTTCCGGACCGCCAAAAAAGTTTGAAGATGAAGAATTGGAGGCTTTACTCGATCAAGATTGGTTACAAACGCAACAAGAACTTGCAGATACACTTGGAGTAGCTCAACAAACATTATTCGATCGTTTAAAAGCAATGGGAATGATCCGAAAGATAGGACATTGAGTGCCGAATGAATCGACGCCACGAGATGTCGAAGGCTGTTTTTTCATGTGCGAGGAACTGCTCCAACGGCATAAAAGAAAGGGTTTTTTGCATCGAATCGTTACTGGATATGAAAAGTGAGTCCATTACAACAATCCAAAACGTCGGGCAACGTATGGATATCCCGGCCATGCATCAACATCGACGGCCGCGCGGAATATTCACAGCCAGAAGGTTATGCTGTCTATTTGGTGGGACCAGCTGGGTGTGGTGTACTATGAGCTGCTAAAACTGATTGAAACCATTACGGTGGACCTCTACCGACGACAATTGATACGTTTGAGCCGTGCACTGAAGGAAAAACGGCCACAATATAGCAAAGACACCAGAAAGTAATTTTGCAGCACGATAATGCTCGCCGCATATCGCGAAACCGGTTGAAACATACTTGGAAATGCTGAAATGGGAGGTCCTATCCCACCGCCGTATTCTCCAGACATTGCTCCGTCCGATTACTACCTTTTTGATGGAGTCTAAAATGGGATCGATTCATGGTTAGTCGACAAACCGGCCGATTATTCCCGCAAAGGGATCCGTGAATTGCTAGAAAGATGGGAAAAAGTTGTGACTAGCGATGGGCATTACTTTGAATATTAAATTTGTAAACATTTTTGCATATTGAAGCACTAATTTTTGAAAAAAAAAAACGAAGAAACTTACCGGTACTCCTTTTATTATTTCACAAAATTCGCTTTTAGGAAAACTTTCTGAATGTTTTCAGTTTTATATTGATGTTTGAAAGTTTAAGAATAATTTTTGATACACTACTAATCAAACTTCATCATTGCTTTTGCAGAACCACGCAAACCCAACGGTTCTTTTCTGGACCACCAACAAGTTCGCAATAGTTGAATTTCATGTTAATAACAATTTTATCAAACGAGCAAATGAAACCAAATTAGGCATGTGGAGGTTTTAGGGTGCAATCAATGTGTCTATGGTGGTAAGATACTCCACTCCCTCTCTACGGGGGGGTACCATACAAATAAAACTCAAATTTCTGCATTGCTCGAGAATTAATCAAGCAAATTAAACCAAATTTGTCAAGCGAAGGTTTCAGGGGACACGGGGTTCTTACTGCCATACAAATGAAGCATACATTTCTGCATAATTTAAGAACTAATCAAACAAACGGAACCAAATTTGACATGTGGAGGTTTTAGGAAGCAATAAATGTTTTTATGGTGGTTTGACACTTCTTTCCCTCTCTCTTAAGAGGGGCTCCCATACAAATGATGTTGCACCTTCAGATTATCACAGGTTCAAGTCCTTACAAAATTCACTTAAGTGCAAGCTGAGACGAACCAGCCCAGGAGGCTGAAAGTCTCAAAAATAAAGAATAAAAAAAAAAAAAAAAAAAAAAAGGCAGCTTACCGAATCCGGAGGTTACGAGGTCTATGACGGCGAGTTCATAAGAGACATGGTTCGTGGCGAATCCTATAAATATCTTGGATTCCGACAGCTCACCGGGATTCGCCACTCCGACATCAAGACGGAGCTGCGAGACAAGTTCTTGAGTCGAGTGAACTGTGTCCTGAAGGTCAGCAGGGATCAACACATTCGCGGTTATCCTGCTGACCTTCAGTTTTGGTGTAGTCAAATGGAGCAAAACTGACCTAGAGGACCTTGAGAGGAGGATGAGGAAAGCATTTAAAGAGGCCGGAATGCACCATCCTCAATCGGCACTGGAGAGAGTTTCACTGCCACGCAAAGAAGGGGGACTTGGAATAGTCGACATATCTGCACTGTGTGTTGCCCAGGTACGACAACTGCGCGAGTACTTCGCAGAACGCGCCAACCAAAACGCGCTATACCGGGCTGTCTGCGCCGCCGACAGAGGATACAGCGCTCTGCACTTGGCGCAAGCGGAGTACCAACTCAACTGCAATCTGCAGACAGTGGAGGAGAAGATTGCAGCTTGGAAGCAGAAGGCAGTGCATGGTGCCCACCCCCATCAACTGGATCGGCCACACGTCGACAAGGCCGCATCTAATCTGTGGCTAACGCGTGGTGAACTCTCTTCAGTAGTAGAAGCCGACATGATAGCCATCCAGGACAGGATAATGCCGACGAGAAACTGCAGGCGGTACGTCTGGCATCAAGACGTTGATGACATTTGCCGGATGTGCCATCAACCAGGTGAAAACATAGAGCACATTATGGGAGGCTGTCCCGTTTTGGCCAACGCAGCCTACACCGAGCGCCACAACAACGTGGCCCGTATTGTTCATCGACAACTGGCGCTCCAATGTGCTCTACTGGAAGACAACGTACCAAACTACCGGTACCTGCCTGCACCTGTCCTGGAAAATGACCGTTTCAAGCTGTACTGGGATCGCACTGTTCTGACCGACCTCTCGATCCACCACAACCGGCCAGATATAATGGTTTACGACAAGAGCGACCGCAAAGTCACCATCATCGATGTCGCTTTTCCACTGAACCAGAATCTGGAGGAGACCCACGGTCGCAAAATCTGCAAGTACCGACCATTGGCTGTGGAGCTCAAGGAACTGTGGGGGCTAAGGGAGGTCCCAAGAATTGTTCCAGTCGTTCTCTCTGGAACTGGAATTGTCCCGAAGACACTTCTGGAAGCGCTAAAGGTGTTGAACATGGAGAAGGAATTGGCCGGCATCCAAAAGTCGGTCATCCTTAGCACCTGCGCGATTGTCCGACAATTTCTCGGTCAGGACTGAAACAGCACGAGCATGCAGATACGTGCATTCCGCAGAGCCTAGTCCCCCTTTGGCATTCAGAAGCCCGGGGGCAGGTGAAAATTCTGGCTAGGTTCGCCTAGTTAAGAAGTGAGATAAGTCTGCCAAAAACTTAAGTGCAAGAGCTTCGACTTTATGGGCAGCATGAAAAATGCTCTGAACAGCTTTCGACGAGAAAGCAAGCATATTCTTGGATAGAATTTTTGAGCTGCGTAATTGGCTGTTTTCAATGATTCACTCCTAGCAGTGATTAGGAGACATGCACCAATTAAGAAAAAACTAATTCATGATCCTTGTGCCCCGTGGATCAATTCCCAAATTCGAAGATTGTTTAAGAACAGATCTGAATCTTATGAATGTTGGAGGCAAGACAAAGAAAATGAAACAAAATGGAACACTTTTGTTCGATTGAGAAATATAACAAACCGTCATATTCGTTTATCTCAACGAGAGTTTTTCACTTCTCAACTGAATGCAAACCTTCCAGCAAATAAATTATGGCACGATATAAAGCCTCAAACGAACTCCAACTGGATCAGCTAGAATTGACGTTTTAGCAACGAGTTTGAATAACTTTTTATCTCTCATAACGTACCGCGTATTTTCACCGAGTTTCCATTAGAAAATAGTTTTACTACAAATTTTTCTTTCCCAGGTATTACCACAGATGAGGTTCTTACTGAAACTGCGTGTGCTTCATGTAACTCGATTGGAAATGATGAAATTTCACTAAAAATATTAAAGATGTCTTTCTCAGTAACGCTACCGTACATTACTGATCTTTTCAATTGTTGTGTCACGATATCAACTTTCCCAAGCATGTGGAAAATTGCTAGAGTAGTTCCGATTGGAAAGGTTGATAATCCTGTAAACGAGTCAGAGTACCGACCAATTAGCATACTGCCAGCCATCTTTAAACTTTTTGAAAAGATTCTTTCAAACCAGTTGAACGAATATTTATATAGGAATGAACTACTTTGTCGCTTTCAATCAGGCGGTGGTAAAAATTGCAGCACCACAACCGTCTTTATAAAAAATGATAACGATATTCGACGCGCTCTAGACAAAAAGATGTTAACTGTTTTAGTGCTGCATGATTTCTGTAAAGCGTTTGATTCTATAAATCATTTGTTACTTTACAAAAAACTTGCACGCTGTTTTATGCTGCATCAAGCTATTTGTCGAACCGCTCTCAATATGTTAACTTTAACGGTACAAAATCTGATATTGTCTAGGTTGAAAGTGGCGTACCTCAAGGGTCGATTTTAGGCCCTCTATTATTTTCCATGTTCATAAATGACCTACCTAACCATATGAACTACTGCATGGTTCACCTGTATGCCGATGACTGCAAGTTATACCTATCAGGTAAGCTGAATGACTTAACGAACGTTGTAAACATGGTCAACATTGATAATGAAAATATTATTTCTTGGAGCAATAACAATGGACTTATCCTCAATGCTTGTAAGACTCAAGCTTTAATTTTTAAATCAAGACACAAGGATGTACATGGAACTCCGTCTGTCAAAATGGATACTAAGAACATAAGTTACTCGGAAGTTGTGAAAAATCTAGGCATCTTAATGGACAGTAGCCTAAACTGGAAAGCTCAGACTAATGCTGTGTGTCAGAAAGTGTACCATGCGATGCAGACCTTGGTGGCACTCAAACAATTTACCCCTCAGCATATCAAATTGAAACTTGTTCGAGTATTAATCATTCCACTATTTGTGTATGGAGATGTACTTTATGCCAAATCAATGAGCGAAAATGTTCGCAAATTGCAATTGACTTTTAATTCAGTTACCAGATTTGTGTATGGACTCAATAGATTTGACCATATCCCAGAATTTTCAAAATCAATCCTGAACTGTAGGTACAGTGAATATTTGGATTACCGAACGTGCACTATGACTTTTAAAATACTAAGAAATGGCCCAAAATCCTTGGAAAACCTTTTCGTTGCGTCATCACTTCCACGAACCCATAATTTGTTACTCCCAAGATGTGAAACAAATGTTTTGAGAGTTTCTTTCGAACATCGAGCAATAAGGCTATGGAACAGCCTGCCACGAACGATCAAATCAACAACCTCATTCCATAAATTCAAATGGTAAATGTATTTATGTGATTAGATTCGTCATAGATAGCGGTAATAATACATACTTTGAGAACCATAATTAGGTATTATGAATTTTATAGAAATAAATAAAAATAAAAATGTCTGCTCATAAATATTATGGTTTTGTTTCCCTAAGAATCGGCAGAACTTTTCAGACAATCCTATCCAGAGAGCAATCCTGATTTTTATTTTCATTCTTTCTGATTTAAGAAAATTATGGTTGGCAACCCTGACACAATCGATTCGGTTCGGATTTTCTGTTGCCGTTCTGTATAAGGTGCATAGTATAATTTGTCGATTATTTATTAGAGAATGATTTCTTTGCGACCGATGGAGATGTAAATTTGCTAAAACTGAAAAACCTAATACTTGGAACTCAGTGTTTTAGTGTCGAGTTTTGAGAACTGCATTCGTTATGAATACAGAATACAGAGTTTTCGAGGACCAGAATTCTTGGCTACTCCCTTGGCTGAGCGGTTATCATCACACATATCATGTTCTCGTTCATCCAATTCACTGTTTGGCATTTCAACTTAACCCAACAACAATTCTCACCTCATATGTTCCGACGAGTGAACCATTCATTCTACCCACACAGGCTCCAGGAACGGGATTTCCTAACCATCCGTAACTAAAGTTATTACAAACATAAAAATCAACATCTACCTCGGTTATAACCGTGCGATCCTCAAGCAGATGCCCTCCCACCCGTTAGTCTCCTCGGGGTTCTCTGCGTCAGATCGCCTCCAAACGCCAGTTTCACACTGACACACAAAAAAGCAACGTCTCGCGCTGATCGCCCAGCGACCGTAAAGAATAGAGCGGGAATTAGGAATTGATTGAGTATTAATAGGTTCTGTTCTCCTTTTGCGGACACCCGCCTGCCTGGGATCTCGTCGTATCTCTTGCGCAAACACACACTCGGGCAGCAGGCCAGACCTCATTTCCAGGATAAACGCGCGTTCTAGAGGGCCGAACCTCCTCGCGCAGAAGGTCAAGGAAACCGATTGCCGATTGTGTGTGTGTGTGTGTGTGTGTGGAACTAGGGGAAAGGAAGGCAAAACCCGAAACGCCGAAGAAAGACAACAACAACGGAAAATGTTTAAAATAATGTGTTTTGGTCCCAGCATGGCGCTTTTGTTAATCTAATACGCCCTAGGGGGGCTTGCCTTTGTGACGATCCGCTAATCACCTGTTAGTGGGTTCGGTTTGTCGATCGTCGTCGCCGCGCGTTGCATGTCTGCCGAAGATCTCGATGATATGCCCCGATCGCACTGTGCGCCAACACAAAAAAAAGCCTGTGCGAAACCGGGGATTCTTGGAAACAGTGCAATTGCACCTGAGAGCCTTGATCGTGCGATATTCGGCAATTATTTTGGAATGAAATTGTCCCATCTGATTCATAAATTGACGTCTCCGTAAACATTCTTAAACTCAATTAGTTCCCGCCACGTAATTTGAATTTCCTAAAAGGGGCCGCCAGCGACCTCTGTCTCGGGTTGCGGTTGGAAAGGTTGGAAATGAAACCGACCCCGAACCCGAAATATCAACGACCGATCAGATTGAATGGATTAATTTATCATCAAAATTATATGTGACACATGTGGCGCTTGATCTGGACATCTTTGGGACGATGTTTTTCATGAGAACATTTTTTCTATTCATTTCAGGTATGGTTCCAGAACCGTCGAGCAAAGTGGCGCAAGCAGGAGAAAGTGGGCCCGCAGGGACACCCTTACAATCCGTACCTGGCTTCGGGAGCTCAAGTTCCGTCGGCAACGGTGGTTGCGCCTTCGCTACCTCCGAACCCGTTCACGCATTTGGGCTTCAATCTGAGGAAACCTTTCGACGCTGCAAGCCTGGCCGCGTTCCGTTATCCAACGCTCGGAGGTGGTCATGTGCTTCCTTCAGCCTACTTCAATCAGTTTCATCGGTGGGTATCATTGTAATTGACTTCCAGACTACAGCGCAGAACTTTGGAGGAGCTAATTTTGTCTCGGTTTTCTTTTAGAACGCCACCACCGCCGATGCTGCCGCCGGGAGTTGGCGCTCTCTACACTCCATCAGCATCGTTCCAGACACTGTTGGCAAATATTTCCGCTGCCCAGCGTGCACCACCGGTAATGCAGTCGAAACCTTCGCCCCCGGGTGGAGTGAGCAGTTCGGATTACCTCTCGCAAGGGGGACCACCTCCTCCATCGAGTCTTCCAACGCCAGCGTCTCCACCGGTTTCACCCACCTCAGTACCAGTTGTTCCTTCGCAGGGTCCGGGCGTTGTAGCTGCTCCCGGGTCTACAACTCCGCCCCAGGATCGACGCAGTTCTTCGATAGCCGCCCTTCGTCTCAAGGCTCGGGAGCACGAACTTCGGCTTGAGATGCTTCGCCAAAATGGGCACAGTGATATCATTAGCTAAGATTAAACCCTAGATACTTTACTTTCACTCCGTACTTCGATAAACACAAACACACCCTAAACTTTTCAACACCTTCTGAAAACACTGATTACTATTGATCTAGAAACACTGCAACAGCAAAACAACTATCTCACACACTCTCGCAGCGCGTTTAGCAAGACTCAATTGCCTTAGGATATACACATAGTGCCTTGCAAAGAAACAATTATTATAAACTACACAGAAAAAAGAAACAGAAACACATTTAGCAAACAAAAAACACAACGCTCCTGTCAATTTGATTTCTAATTAGCGACAGTGCTGCCAAGGTCGCTCCGCTCGTGTCACTTTGATTAATCGAAACGTCACGCGCAGATGAAGAATTCCCCGGAGGGTGCGTCCACAGCTTTCACTTCGACCTGTGTCAGTTGCGTGCTGTCGTTTTGGCAACCGTAAATTTAGCCTAATTCGCGCGAGACATTCGCTTATTTTTTTGTCTTTCCATTTTCGGACCAAAAGAAATCTGCTTCGAGGAATACGAATGTAACCAACCACTGTGACACGCAACTTTGACCCACAGACAAACGGACATGAGTCCCAATTTATCAGGGTATTCGATCGGTGATCATTTCATCCTTCGTCCGAATATCTGTTAACTTCCTCATAATCGTGGACAGTATCAAAATGGTTTATACCATCATCAAGCAAGCATCAGGCATCAGCACCATAATCATTATCAACTCAAAGGCCGAGGGGGGAGGCGACAGAACGCGCTGCAAAAGAGCTTCTGGTTTTTCGCCTCCCGGAGAAACTGCTAATTTTCGTTTCCACACACACACACACACACACACACCCACAGCCTCATCTCTGCCGCCGGAGGGAAGAAACCGGGAACCCAGTGTTTCTCATATTAGCTGGAAAAATACATTTAGTTATAATTCCTTCCTCCGCCTTTCTGTCGGTGAAGTCCCGTGCGGTCCGAGTGAGAGGCTTATTAAGGCCGCGCTGCGCTGTCCGACGGCAAAATGCGATTAGAGGCGCGCTGTGGTGCTGCTGGTGAAAACGCAACGGGTCGAATTAGATTAATTTTATTTTATACATTTTTTTTCTGCTTATTTTGCACCTAATTCATATACTTAGCGGCAGCAAATGTCTCGCCTAATGGTAGGTTCCAGGGCCGAGAGTGCGATCGATGGAACAGGTTTATTTTTGCACTGTCGGCTCCCCTGGTCTGACACTAATAACGGCTGCTGCACGCGACGATGACGACGACGAGTTGGGGGAAGGTTTTCATTAATCGACAACGCGAGATTAATCAGGCGAGACGGCAGCTCAAAACACTGGCAGCACTGCCTTTGGGCGGAGAGAGATGAAAAAACATGTGACCTCTGCCTCAGGATGTAATTAAAACACTCAGAATTGCGGTGCTCACGAACACGCTGACAGAGAGTCAATAAGGATAAGACGGCTCGGAATAGCATAAAACTGTAAATAGTATGAGAACAAATATTTTGGTAGATATTTTTGTTCTTCGATTAGTATTTATTGGTAAGCCCATACATTAGTTCAAAGAAATTGCTTAATGTTGTAAGCAGGATTCAGCACAGAAACATGCAATGGAACGCAACAATTGTATACAACACTAATTTATAAACCCCTTAGCCCTTAGGATTTGGTTCGTAAGAGAAACGTATTGGATGTGGGAAAAAGTGACTAAAATGTAATATTTGTATTATTTCATGACCATTTATACAAGAGAGGATACCTAACTTCCATCAACTTATGTATTGCGACTCTCTGTTGTTGAAAAGATTGTACTGCGTACAACAAAATGGAGTATATACGAATTTGATAACTTTCATATCACCTTTAACACCAACTATGGAATATTTATTTAAAACTCCACGAGCTCTCTTCCCACATCCAAACACTTAGCAGCAATTAGCTTAAAGTTATGCGTAAGGATTCGAAGCAATACAGGCGATTGAACCTTGATTGATAATTTATCGAAGTGGAAGCGAAACGTATGTAAATTGCCGGGCGTAAATTTAATAAACCGAGAAACAATCGAAAGTGGTGTATTGCTTGAAATGAACTCTTATAAGTATCACATCCTTTGACATCATCATATTTGGCTATCATTAACCAGACATTTTGTTGTCGACACTGTAATTCATTCGAATTGATCTAATCAACGGGACAACGCAATTCAAAAACTTTCGCCATGAAAAATGGCACATAAGTATACATGAAGGTTTTCCGGAAATGAACGACCTCCATAAGTGGCATGATTTCCTATTGCATTTTAACTAGTCACACTGAGTGCTTGAGCTTGGGGAGACGGTAAAATTCGTAGTTGCTCTCCGTTTTGACCTGAACCAGCGAAATTGCACAAAGAACACACTGAATGATCTTTGGGAGTAGCAAATGATTCTCATTGTGCAAGTTTCTGTGATTCGAGCTCTAAAAGGTCAATAGCGACATCGGCCACATCCTTACAGTCACCAGGGGGAGGGAAGGAATGTTAGTATGGCCACAAGGTCGTCTCTATAGCGTGGTTCCCTAGCGAATACCGTGGAAGGGATAGTTGTTAGTGTTCACTAAGGTAAGTGATGTGATTATGTAACCGCGAGCTATCGACCACTCGACAGAACAAAAATCCGAAAATCTCATGCGTCTGAAAAAGCGGCATAGATTATATTTAGGTAACATGAGAAGGAAAGCTTTCGATACTAAACCTATCGTTGTTTCATGTATATCTATTCCAACCATAGCGGGTCGAGTGACCCTTCATGAATAGTTAGTGAACAAAGACTCGATTTGAACACTGCGTTTCACAACTATAGAACCACTCATTTTTTCTGAGTTTCCAGAAATATGTAAGGAGTCAGTTGAATTGAAGTATATAGTGTAAAATACAATAATACAAATACAATTTCAACTTTATTGTTGTGTGCAGGGGCGAAACATTCAAAAAACTAAAATTCCAGTGTTTCATAATTGAAGAACCAGATGGAAGAAATTTCACTCCGTTACGATAAGTTTCTAATTCTTAAGTCATATTTAGTTCTCAATCAGTTCAAATAACCCATTCGAAGTAGTTACGACCATGCTGCGCCATGTTGTAGTGTGTATCTCGTTCTACGCAGAGGATACTGCTCGTTTAAGCTCTTCAAATGACTCATACTGTTTGTAAGCTGCATCTACTGTTCGTCTGATCATTTGTCATAAGTTCCTGACAGGGTTTAGATTTGGTAAACAAGCTCACCAGTCCAGAATCTGAAGCCCCCATTCATTAAACTATGCCATAACCTTCCAGATTTTATGGTTTGATACCAAATTACCCAATTATCAGTATAATTTTGAAGCAAAAACAGAAGTAAATGATTCTGAAGTACTTCGTTGCACTTCTGACTGTTCATTCGTGTTGATGGTAAGCTATTTAAACCAAGCAAATTAATCTTGAGAACACTATATACTTCAATTCAACCGTTTTCTTATATATCTCTGGAAACTGAGAAAAATGGAATTGTTCTATAGTTATGAAACGCAGTGTATTAAGAGGGTCTGAAAAAGACCTGAGCAATCCGCGTTGACGGTATTGATCTACGTTTACTAGTTTAGAGGAGCGTCCAAAATAATTGATTTTCAGGCGGAATGAACACATTTTTAAAAGTGAAATTATGAATGAAAATTAACTTTTCCGTTTCAAATTAGTATTTTATTTGAATGAGAAACACTTTTTTTGCAGATGGTGAAAAAATTTCATACGAAAATTGATTTCGAGGACAACTTTGTATTATAATGAAAAGATTCAGTAAGAATTTTGGAAATGTATAGACAAATGGTCAAATAAAACTCAGAAATACATGTTTCAAGTAATTAAATAACATGATGTGAGAATATTCTTTCAAATTTTAACATTTTAAAAGTGTCTTCTTTGTCTTCTAGTCTGATAGGGATTACACTAACGAGTTTGGGACCCAAATTATGCCCCTAATTGGAAGTCGCCACCAGACATCGACACTGTCGCACTGTCATCACGAATTTCCGCCTAAACGATGATACGATCAAAAAGAAGAAAAAATGGTATGACGCACAACGGCACAACTGCCATTTTGTTTACCTGCTGCACCGCTTAAGTCAAAGCATCGCGCGCACCGAGGCGCCTGACTCAAGTCAAGCAGCTGTAGAGGAGATGTGTCTAAAACGCGCCTGCCGGGCAATTTGACACGCCTGATTTTCTCGTAAACCAGCAAGGATAGAAATGCAATGGATATAGGCAATCGTGCTAGTCAATGATAGAATCATACCATGCAAGTTTTACATTTGTAGCATGCTTCAAAAAAATAAGAAAAATAATTTTCTTTGGAAGCAATTTTCGATGTAATTTTCTACATCATTTCTATAAGGTTTTTGTTGCTTGAAACCGATTCAGAGGCGATAACTGTGGGTCATATTTATTGAGTCGAGTTCTCAGTGAATATCTCAGATGAAGAAAATGGTAAGAAAGGATTCATTGACTTCTCTATTTGATATTTTCCGCATCAGCTAACCATCGGGCAGTATGGCATACCCTCGATCGGGACAATTTGCTCGCTTTCGACCGTAAACATTCTCACGAGAGAAATGGCTTGTATGTGAGGGATGCCGGATAATTTTTTCAAATATCTCTGCATGGCACGAATAAATGTCTTCAAATGTAATCATAATGAGCAAACCATCACGATATTTCTAAATCATGTTCGGTAAATCACACAAACAATTGTTTTCACATACTTTGAAATGACCTCAGTATGTTTTCACGAAATTAAATGTCTTCGAAACGAAAACATGTCTTCACATCTGGCATTTTTATTATGTGCTCAGAGAATGCAGGAAAACAAGAGCGCGGACTGGAGAATTAATGCACGAATACTGGAAGAACACGCTCACCGGAGGAACGGTTTCTTCTCTTCGCTGGTGGGCATGAAGGGAATAGGTTGATGGAATCTCTCATTCATACAAGCTGTTTTTCTGAGCTTCATAGTCTCTGAGAGAAACAACTCATGGGCATATTATAACCATTTAACACCGTATGTTTTGAAATTTAGAATTTGGGCGCCTTACAAAATAAAATTCGTAGCACTTTTGTTATTTAGTATCTAAAATACAAAACGATTACAGATGACTGAGGGTTAACAAATCTACGTACTGACGTAGTTGTTACCTTAAATTTTAAGAGCACTGTCAAGATAAATCCATTCTCCATTAGGGGTGCGTATTACACACTTCTCCTATATTATTTGTTTTGTTCACGTTTATTACAAGACGTGGTGTTTGAAATTTGTTAACCGGAAGCATTGGAAAGTGGATTTGGAAACTACTGTTGTTCAAAGGGAAACTTCGCGTTTTTCCTCCAAATTTTATGAACGATAAAAAACTGTGGCGGACTAAAGCTGATCGACTTTCGATATCGTTTGAGGATTCGACATTTCGGTCGAAAAGGCAGAAAACTGAAACGCTTCGAGAAAAGCACTCTTCTGTTGATTTTTTGCATGTCGCTGCTACTAAATTCATATTGAATGGTGAGGAACATGTTTCAAAACTACTCTTTATCACTTTCAATTATCCTCAGATGGCTGCCAACTTTTTGGATACTAAACGTATCCAAAAAGTTGGCAGCCATCTGTACGACTAAGAACTTATTCTTCTTGTAAAACTGAACCCTGAAGAAGGTGTTTCTTTGATTATTGAAGCGAATCTAAGCAAAGCTCAGTATCCTTTGGTTGGATCGACTGCTAAAAATCATCATGCTGACGTCTTTCCTTATCAACACAATTCTTGTGGCTAAAGAAAAAGCATATCTGTCTTCGGAATCCATCAAAAATACTGAAGTGAGAGCGGAAGTAAAGCGTGTTGAAGCCTTGAACAACAACGGATTACTAAATGATTTGACTGAAATAGATTTCGAGCTTCCATACAAGTGGGATTGCGATAAAAGTAGTGGACTTTCCCATGTGGCTTTCTCTACAAACAGAGCAACTATGCCGAAGAATACTGAGAAAGTTGATTACTGATTTGTTGATTTTTATATTCATTGTATTAGTAAATAAAATTAAATCACTTAAGAATATTCCTCCTATTTCATTTTCTTTTCTTTTTCAACACAGATTAAAAACAAAGATCCAAATTGTGGATTTTACACAGTATTTTTTATTTATAACAATTTCTCTTTATGAGGGTCTTCATAGCCTAATTGGTTGCGTGTCCGCTACTAAGCGAACAATCATGAGCATAACTCAGGACCCTCAACTGACCATCTTTGTGTGTTATTCTAGCTACTAAGTCCACGCAACAATCATCATGTGTCGGTAATCCCAGTCCCTTACATTACGGTCTGCTGCATCGGTAGTTAGTGCTATTTGTAACATAACAATGGAAGTCTCATATCAACAGTAACAGGTAAACTGTGTATCGATAAGATAGGTATAATAATCTTACGCCTAAAAATGGCTAATTAGAGGCGAATGAACTGCAAAGTTTAAAGCCTCTTAAAAACAAAGAAAGAAAGAAAAGAAATGGCTAATTGGTAATATACAACATGAGAAAAAATGTACACGATAGATTCCGCTCTGTTACAGCTGAATTGCTAAATGAGCTTTTTATTAATAAATAGATGAGATGAAAAAAAATTCTCTTTATTTTTTCTCATTGTTTTGGAAAAAAATTACCTCAGCGCTCCTCTTATGGTCAGGGATCATAGGATCAACTTTGTAGAAGATACAATGTTTCTATAAAGTATTCCTGAGGAGTTATAAATTTTTCTGCATTTTGATCATTTTCTTTGACCACTGTGATCCCTAGCGGTGGTTTTATGAATGGGGCCCGTTTTGGCCAAGGATCATAAGACAAATTTTTCAGAAAGCACAATTTTTCGAAGTACAGTAATGTCTCGATTCTATCACTGGGCGTTTTTATCACATCTCGTTTATATCACTCTCGATTTTAACATTGCAAATATTTCGTTTATCGTTTATCGTGTTTCGAAACAAAAGAAATAATATGCAAAATTCAATTCGTCGTTGAGTTATTGAACATAAAATGAGGATTAAACAGAAAAAATCATTATTAAGTTCTCATACGTAACTTGTAACGTAACTTTGAGCACCTGCGTCTTTTTAATAAAGTGGTGCCTTATTTTCAAAAAGAGTTTCGGAATTCGTAAGCCCTAAATATTGTTTGTGGTGGTAAGCTTTCAACTGATTATCGGGTACGGGTACGACAAATCTGGTTTACTTTTCAAAATATCGAAACATTACATTAAATCATTCGGAGACAATGAAACCAATGAATCCCACCCATTAGGTAAAAAAGGAAAAACACTTAAACGTGTTCCTAAATCGCAAGATGTTTCTTCTGGGGACGAACCAGCTCATGCTAATAAGCCCCCTCATAAAAAAATCGCAAATCTCTCCTCTCCACCTCTTGACGCTCCCACCCTACCTTCGACTTCGGGTTCCCTTCCTGTTATCTCCGCTACCACTCAATCCTTACCTTCGCCTACTCCCCATGTTGTCTCCCTTCCCACTCAATCCTTGTCCTCGTCTTCCCCCTCTGTTACCTCGTATTACCCCTCTGTTACCTCGTCTTCCCCCTCTGTTACCTCGTCTTCCCCCTCTGTTACCTCCTCTCCCGTGTCAAGGTCTATCCAGAAGAAGCATCTGGAACTGGGTTATTTTCTTTCGGCCCAAACCAAATGGAAAAGCTTTGAAAGTCATGCAGATTGCGAAAGATCTGGCAAGGTATACCTCCGTGTCGGAAATTTCGAAGGTTAGACCAAACAAATTGCGAGTTGTCGTGACTGATCGAAAGGACGCAAACAAGATTGTTGTCGACCAGCATTTTACAATTGAGTATCGGGTTTGCATTCTCTCTCACGTAGTTGAAATTGAGGGTGTGATAACCGAAACGGGTCTGACGTGCGAATACATTACGAGTGAAGGTACTGGCCGTTTTAAGAAACTGCCCTCGATGACTGTTAAGATCTTGGGTTGCCGCCAGCTCGGAACAGTTTCCCATGAAGGGGGTGAAACCAAATTTACGCCGTCCGACTCGTTTCGAGTCACCTTCGCTGGTTCAGCTCTCCCGGACTACGTGATGGTAGAGAAATTGAGGTTAGCCGTGCGACTTTTTATTCCGAAGCCAATGATTTGTCAAAAGTGCAAGTCAGTTGGTCATACGGCTGCTTATTGTGCCAATAAAGAACGCTGTGCCACTTGCGGAGAGCAACATGTGGGCGAATCCTGCAGTGCGACGATAAAAAAGCGTCCATATTGCGAGAGAACCCCACACTGGGTGAAACAGAAGCGCTCTTTGAGGGAACGCTCTAAACGCACTTTCGCGGAAATTTTGAAGGGCGCTTCTCCACTGGCTCAACAACAACGATCACCAATCAGCACACATAATGTTTACGCCACGTTGCCAGTTGACGAAATGGAAGCGGATACAGCTAACGGGGGCACGCCGCCTATTTCTCAAGGGAATCCCCGGCGCAAAAATGTGACCACTCCCAACGTTCAAGCACAAGTCCCTCCGGTGATACCCCCAGTTAGTTTTCCTAAAAAAAACGAGTGCAGCGGACAAGCAAAATCAGGTTCCTCCTGGCTTCCGTGGTAATAGTTCACCTTCGAACGACCCAGCATTCGAGGGAACATCAAAAACCCCAAATGTCCCTGTTTTTCCGTCAAGTTCAACTTCCCAATCGGGATTTTGAAAGTTGTTTGACCTTGTGGATCAAATTTTCACGTGTTTTAATGTTTCCGACTCCATTAGAACCATTGTCACCGCAATGCTTCCAGTATTAAAGACAAATTTGCAGCAATTTATGCAAACATGGCCCCTCCTTGCAATGATTATCTCTCTTGATGTCTAATTCAAATACAGAGGTCGGACATATCACTGTTTTACAGTGAAATTGTCGTAGTCTTATCCCTAAATTGGATACATTCAAATTTTACATTCATAACTTCAATTGTGATGTTTTTGCTCTGTCCGAAACTTGGTTTTCTTCGCAAGATGATCTCTCTTTCCACGATTTTAATACCATACGCTTGGACCGTGATGACAGATACGGAGGGGTACTATTGGGGATCAATAGGTGCCACTCATTTTTTCGAATTGACCTTCCATCTATTGGAGGGATCGAAGCTGTTGCTTGTCATGCAAACATCAGAGGCAAAGACCTCTGTATTGTCAGCTTGTATTGGCCTCCGAGAGCTGCGGTTAGCTGCAAGCAACTTGTTGACATGTGCTCACTCCTTCCTGAGCCACGATTGATCTTGGGAGACTTCAACTCTCACGGAACTGCCTGGGGGGAACAGTACGACGACAATCGTTCATTGTTGATATATGATCTTTGTAACAGCTTCAACACTGGGGAAACAACACGTGTACCTAAACCTCCTGCTAACCCAAGTGCTCTTGACCTATCGCTTTGCTCGAATTCACTATTGTTAGATTGCAAGTGGAATGTAATCCAGGACCCCAACGGTAGTGATCACTTGTCAATCAAAATTTCCATCACCATTGGGTCGAATTCTTCTGAATCTATAAACATGGCATATGACCTCACAAGACACATTGACTGGAAAAAGTATGCGGACGCGATTACTCTAGCCATCAATTCCAGAGATGGCTTACCTCCGTTGGAGGAGTATAACTACCTTTCTCGTTCGATCTATGACATCTCGGTTCGCACTCAAACGAAACCCATCCAAGGTACCACTATTCGTCGAAGGCCTCCCTATCCATGGTGGGATAGCCAGTGTTCCAAGCTATTTAAATAAATCGAATGCATTTAAAGCTTTTCGGAAACGTGGAACCCCTGAAAATTTTCAAACGTATTTAGACCTTGAGAATCAGTTCAAAAATTTGATCAAAGGAGAAAAACATGCTTATTGACGAAATTTCGTGGGAGGTTTGTCACGAGAAACGTCAATGAAAAAAATATGGAAAGTGGCTCGAAACATGAGAAATCACTCTTCAACGAATGAAAGCGAAGAATATTCACATCGATGGATTTTTAATTTTGCTTGGAAGGTTTGTCCTGATTCCACTCCTGTGCAAAAAATTGTTCGAGATATACCACAAGATAGGTGCGATCTTGATTCCGAGTTTTCGATGGTAGAATTCTCTCTTGCTCTCCTTTCATGTAACAATTCTGCTCCGGGATCGGATCGAATTAAGTTCAACTTGTTGAAAAACCTCCCTGATGTGGCGAAACATCGCTTGTTGAATTTATTCAATCGGTTTCTGGAGCATAATATTGTTCCAGATGATTGGAGACAAGTACGAATTATAGCTATTCAAAAACCCGGAAAACCCGCGTCCGACTTCAATTGGTACCGCCCAATAGCAATGCTGTCTTGTATACGAAAATTGTTGGAGAAAATGATCTTGTTTCGCCTTGATCGATGGGTTGAAACGAATGGCTTACTCTCAGATACACAATATGGGTTCCGCAGGGACAAGGGGACGAATGATTGTCTTGCGTTGCTTTCTTCAGAAATTCAAATGGCTTACGCCGAAAAAAAAAACAAATGGCTACCGTATTCTTGGAAATAAAGGGGGCCTTTGATTCTGTTTCAATAGAGGTTTTGTCAGACAAATTACACTCTCGGGGTCTGCCGCCCCTATTGAATAATATGTTATATAACTTGCTTTGTGAGAAACATTTGAATTTTTCTCATGGGGATTCGACAGTAAGTCGGATCTCCTACATGGGACTCCCCCAGGGCTCATGTTTAAGCCCCCTTTTGTACAACTTCTACGTAAGTGACATTGACAATTGGCTTACACAAAATTGCAGCCTAAGACAACTTGCACATGATGGAGTGGTGTCTGTCGTAGGATCAAACGAATCCGACCTGCAACAACCCCTACAAGATACTTTGAACAATTTTTCAACCTGGGCCTTTGGGCTAGTGATCGAATTCTCCACGGAGAAAACAGAGATGGTGTTTTTTTCTAGTAAGCATAGACCAGCAAAACCAAAGTTTCAACTTTTGGGTAAACCGATCACTCATGCTATGTCATTCAAGTATCTTGGGGTCTGGTTCGACTCCAAATGCACTTGGGGCCCATATTAGGTATCTGAGTAAAAAATGCCAACAAAGAATAAACTTTCTCCGTACAATTACCGGCACCTGGTGGGGAGCTCATTTGTGTTTCATTTGTATGGTAACCTCCCATTAGAGAGGGGGGTGGAGTGTCTAACCACCATAGAAACGTTTATCGATTTCTAAAACCTCTATGTGCTAAGTTTAATTCCGTTTGTTTGATTAGTTCTCGAGTTGTTCAGCACCCTCCCCTCCTCATCTATAGAGAGGAGAAAGGAGTGTCAATCCACCATAGAAACATTTATTGCACCCTAAAACCTCCATATGCCTAATTTGGTTTTATTTGCTTGATTAATTCTCGAGTAATGCAGAAATTTGTGTTTCATTTGCATGGCAGAACATGTAGTCCAGGATGTCATAATATCGAGCATGTTGTTCGGTTATGTAAAAAATGCAATTAATGAATTTAACTGGTTGATGATTTAATAGTTCGAAAGGGTATACTTACGCATATCAGATTATGGTAGCTTGGGTAGTCGCGATCTTAATATTTTCAAAATATGTCTTCCCTTGAAGCCAGCTTCACTTCCTCCAATGCACTTGCCCATTCTCCTTTCCCTTTCCTATGCATAACCAGAACTTAGTCAATGAGATCAGTTGTTAAGACTTGTGTTCCAAAATGATAAATAATGACTTCTTGACTTCTTCTGCATAATAGAATAATAATGTTGTATCGAACAACTATTCTCTCAGTGATGGATTATGGCAATTTCTGTTTTCAATCAGCTGCCACAACACACCTAATTAAACTCGAGCGAACTCAGTGTCTTTGTCTGCGTATTGCGTTGGGATGTATGCCCTCAACGCATACCATTAGTCTCGAGGTTTTGGCAGGCGTACTCTCACTAAAAGATCGCTTCAATTTATTATCTCTTCATCCGGTGTAAGGTCATGAACCCATTGGCGATCGGAAATTTTGAGCAGCTGATCGAGCTGAATTTTTACTCCGGATTCATGAGTCCATATCAGGAATTCATCTCCATGCAGGTTGATCCTTCTTCGTATATTCCCAGCCGTGTTTGTTTTCCTGACTACATCAATTTCTCTGTACATTTTGATCTGTTCATGAAGGAGAAAATCCATGGAATTCCAGATTATCATCGATCGGGGATCGTTCCTACGATCTTCAATGCAAAGTATGGGCGTATCAATTGTGATAATATGTACTTTACTGATGGGTCCTCCATGAATGAGTCCACAGGATTTGGAGTGTTCAACGAATTTTTCAGCACCTCACACAGTCTTCAGTATCCTTGCTCAGTGTATATTACCGAATTGGCAGCGATTTACTGGGCGCTGGACAGCGACGCCTCACGACCTGTTGAACACTGTTACAATGTAACGGATAGTCTTAGCTCTGTCGAAGCTATCCGTTCAGTGAGTCCGGAAAAGCACTCGCCGTACTTCCTTGAGAGAATACGAGAATTTTTGAGTGCTTTATTCAGACGCTGTTATGTCATTACCTTCGTCTGGGTCCCGTCACATTGCTCCATTTCGGGTAATGAGAGGGCTGACTCATTAGCAAAGGTAGGTGCAATTGAAGGCGATATTTATCAGCGTCAAATCGCCTTCAATGAATTTTATTCTTTAGTCTGCAAAAATACCATCGCTAACTGGCAACGCAAGTGGTACGAAGAGGAATTGGGCCGGTAGTTTCACTCGATTATCCCAAAGGTTAGCTTCAAACCGTAGTTCAAAAGTCTGGACTTGAGTCGGGACTTTATTCGCACCTTCTCCCGACTCATGTCCAATCACTGTTCGTTAGATGCACTACTCTTCCGTTTCAATCTTGCCAGCAGCAATCTCTGCGTTTGTGGCCAAGGTTATCACGACATCGAGCACGTTGTTTGGTCGTGCGAGTTGTATCTGGTCGCCAGATCGAATTTAGAAAACTCCCTTCGGGCCCGAGGAAGACAGCCCAATGTACCGGTGAGAGATGTGTTGGCTCGGTTAGGCCTTGATTACATGTCCCATGTATATGTTTTCCTTAAAGCTATCGATCTTCGTGTGTGATTGTCCCTATATCCTTATACCCTCCTTTCCTTCCTTTGCGGGTAATTCGCCCCTTGCTATAAATAGTAGAATAAGTTGAAATGTAAATACACTATAGATATATGAATAGATTTAAGAATATAGTGTTCATCAACATTGTTACGATTTCCTTATATCCCATCCTTCTCTCAAAAATATGTCACCCTTCTAAACTCGAGTACACCGCGAGTAATCGGTTTTCCACCTTAGTAACCATAGATGTAAGAAAATTGTTTATATATATTATTTTAAAATTATATTTAAGAATTCGGCTCCTTTAAACTTAAGTAACTGAGCCTGTAAAAATAAACGAATCAATAAAAAAAAATAAGAGCAATATGAGAGAGCAGAACAAGAGACACATTCCCAATAAGCACGCAGTAACCCTTTTCGCATACTTTGCCACATACAAGTCCGAGAAGGATACAGGTTCACGTTTATGCTCTCCTTTCCACTCTTAGAAAACACTTTCCATGTATATTATTAAGATCCAACTTCATTTCAAAATGTAATGTAATATTCTCACTTATTTGTACAACAGCACCAGTGGCTATGTGGGTAGCGCAGTCGTGTTAAACAGCCTTGCATTCCAGCCGTCCTTTGTTCGATCTACGCCTGACTTCGTTTGAACTTTTTTTCTGGTAAAATTCCAAGCCGACGTTCAGCCTGAGAGAAAGAAAGGTCTGCTCCCATCCATACAAACACTTTAAAACCCTTGAAAAATTGGCTATTATTTGTTCGTTTCACCCTTCAGCATACAAAAATTAGAATTTTCCATAATTTGTGATAATTGTTCTAAATTATTATTCATTACTAGCTGACCCGACGAACTTCGTCCCGCCCAAAATAGATTTTTCGATTTGAATACTTTCAAACATCCACGTTTTCTTACTAAGTGAACGTAGTGAGTCCAATCACTGAACTCTTCATTGATTGATTACCCTTTGACCCTCTACAATTTCCTTTTACTATAAATTGTCTAGTAATTCTACAAAAATTCACCCTTATAATATAAAATTATTCTCAGACACAATTCTCGTTCAAGATTCTTCAAGCATTTGGAAATAACATGTTTCTCCGTTGCATGGAATACATGTTTGATACAGAGAGTATTACAAAATAAAGACAGCTCAAATCGGACCATTCCTTCCTCGGGTTTAGGGCACACCAACACATATGGCCTTCCATTTTTGTTTATATTGATAGAAGATATAGGAATGCGTTATTCCGTCTGAAAATCCTTTTCCATTTTCGAACCAAAATCAATTTCGTTAGCGCCAACATCAAATGGACTAACAACGCTTAGCTAATTGTAGAACATATGGGAATTCAATTTTCCGAATTTTCCGATTTTTCTCTCCGCTATATTGATCTACGGGAAGAGACGAATACAACAAAATATAGATGACTCAAATTGAAGCATTCCTTCCTCGGGTTTTGCGCTTACCAACACATTTGGCCTTCCATTTTTATTTATAGAATATAAGATATGGAAATGCGTTATTTCGCCTGAAAATCCATTTCCACTTACGAACAAAGATCAATTTCGATAGCGCAAATATCGAATGGACTAACAACGCTTATTATGATGTAATTTTCAAACATGTGGGAATTCAATTTTCCGAATTTTCCGACCTTCCTTCAGAGTTTTCCGAAAATTTTCCTGTTTTTCACTCCACTACTTTGATCTACCGGAAGAGACGAAAACAACAAAATAAAGAAGGCTAAAATCGGACCATCCCTTCTTCGGGTTTTCCGCTTACCAACAGATTTTGCCTTATATTTTTATTTACAGTAAAATCTGTTTTTGTGCGGCTTTTTTTCGTGCGAATTTTTTTTGTGCGATTTTTTTGTGCTGTTTTTTTATACGGTAAATGAAAAGAAGCATATTTGACGAAGTTATCGTCCATTTAGTTTTTTTCGATGGTTCATATGCATTTCAGTGCGAAAAAAGCATGTTTTCGTATCAATTATCCACTTCTGAAATCAATCCCCTCCACCCATCAAATGCTCTAAGTTTTTCTAAGTTTTTGCATGACATGATATCTAACAGCAGAACGTTTCGACATGTAACTAAAAGAACAAAACAGTCACGCGCAACCGAAATGCAAACTGTCCCATCGCAAAGTAGGGAAACAAAAGAAAATTGAACGGAGAACGGCGTGGATTTGAGTTATTTTCTTGGGGGAAACTTTTTTTATGCGGTCCCTATCTACCGCACAAAAAAAGTTTTTTTCAAAATATTTACCGAACACGGTTTTTTAAAGCTACTGGTGAAGTTTTGCACGATTTTTTTTATGCGATCCCTATCCCCCGCACACAAAAAGGTTTGCTAGTATATAGATAAGATATGGAAATGCGTTATTTCGCATGAAAATCCATTGCCACTTACGAACAAAGATCAATTTCGATAGTGCAAACATCGAATGGACTAACAATGCTTATTATGATGTAATTTTCGAACATGTGGGAATTCAGTTTTCCGAATTTTCCGACCTTCCTTCAGAGTTTTCCGAAAAATTTTCGGTTTTTCTCTCCACTATATTTATCTACGGGAAGAGACGAATACAACAAAATACAGGAGGCTAAAATCGGACCATCCCTTCTTCGGGGTTTCCGCTTACCAACAGATTTTGCCTTACATTTTTATTTATATAGACTAGCTGTACCCCGCCACGCTTTGCTGTGGCGCATTGTGGTTGCATGGTTGAGTTGAATTTTTCAATCATGTTGTAACAACAATCCTAGATGTGTTTAGTTGTTTTGTATATTGTATCATAGCATGAGCTCAACCGAAGTGTCCATTCATCTTCTAATTGACCTTTTACAAGTTACTTTTAATATAAATTTCCTAGGACTTCTACCAAAACTCGACAATGTAATATCAGATTATTTTCAGACACAAAAAAAAATATTCAATCATTTCCAAACAACATGTTTCTCCGTTACATCGAATAAATGTTTGATACAGAAAATATGATAGAATGAAGATAGCCCTAAATCGTATAATTCCTTCCTCGAGTTTGGCTCTTATCAACACATTCTGTGCTCCATTTTTATCGATGTTGATAGAAGAAGATATGAAAGTGCGTTTTATCACATTAAAATGCATTTCCACTTTCGAACAAAAATGAATTTCGTTGGCGCAAACATCAAATGGACTAACAACGGTTGTCACTATGTAATTGTAGAACATATAGTAATTGAATTTTCCGAATTTTCCCATTTCCCTTCAGAGTTTTCCGAAAATTTTCAATGTTTGGTTGAAATATGTGTAATATTTTTATGGGATCTCCTCCTCATTCCAGAGGAGGGAAGGGTGTCATATCATCATAGAAACATTTCTCGTACCCAAAAAACCCTCACATCCCAAATTCGACTTCATTTGCTTGATTAGTTCTCGAGTTATGCAGAAATTTGTGTTTCATTTGTATGGTAACCCCCCTTAGAGATGGGAAAGGAGTATCTATACAGCATAGAAACATTTATTGCACCATGAAACCTCCACATGCCAAGTTTGGGTTGGTTTGCTTGACTAATTCTCGAGTTATACTGAAATTTCATTTGTATGGCAGCCCCCCTTAGAGAGGGGGGAGGAGTGTCTATCCAGCAGAGAAATATCATTGCATTCTAAAACGTTCACACGCCAAATTTGTGTTCGTTTGCTTGATTAATTCTCGAGTTATGCAGAAATTTGTGTTTCATTTGTATGGTAACCCCCCTTAGAAATGGGAAAGGAGTATCTATACAGCATAGAAACATTTATTGCACCATGAAACCTCCACATGCCAAGTTTGGGTTGGTTTGCTTGACTAATTCTCGAGTTATACTGAAATTTCATTTGTATGGCAGCCCCCCTTAGAGAGGGGGGAGGAGTGTCTATCCAGCAGAGAAATATCATTGCATTCTAAAACGTTCAAACGCCAAATTTGTGTTCGTTTGCTTGATTAATTCTCGAGTTATGCAGAAATTTGTGTTTCATTTGTATGGTAGCCACCCCTTAGAGAGGGAGAGGGGTCTCGAACTATCGTAAAAACCTTCTCCGGTCCCGAAAAACCCTACATACAAATTTTTACGTCGATCGGTTTAGTAGTTTCCGAGTCCATAAGAATCAGATAGACATAAGTCCATTCCGATTTCCGGTGATTTTTCGGTTTTCAAAAAAAAACTCAAATTTTAAAGTCTGTGACACCAGTAAATGAAGTCCGAATGAGCTAATATTTTGCATACGGTATATTATCATGCAAATCTACATTTCGTAGCAAGTTCCGAATGAAAAATCGAGATAACTATTTATATTGGCACCCTAAACCATACTTTTCGTTTTGTATTCCGAAGAAATCCCAGTCCCAGAATGCCGATTTTTGACAGAGAAAAATAATTTTCGAGATGACACTAGATCTCGACGTTTCATGCCATGTTTCAGACATTTGGCATCAACAATTTGTTTTTGGAAATCCCGATTTCCTTATCTTCCCCCTTGGGTGATTTTTCGATTTACAAAAAAACTCAAACTTTGACCGCTTTGCGCCACTCCTCCTCAAGTCCGATTGAGCTGAAATTTTGCATATGGTTTTTTTTTTCGAGATGGAGAACATTTTGTATGGGGTAACTTTTTGAAATTTTAGTGTCGATTTTTTCCCATACATTCATTGGCACTCTAATGCACATATTCGTTTGTATGCGTTTCATGCAGTAAGTTGGTATATGCTGATGTCTGTCGTTGTGTTGTAGACCACACATTTCATTCTGAACTGAAAGGTGTGATTTGGATGGGGATAAGGGATTTTTAATTCATAATTTTTATTCTAAAAGTGTGTTCATTTCACCCAAGAATTCATTACCATTTTCGCTTTACAGAATTAGCTCAATGTCGAATTGCATGACAAGGCTGCCACATTTGCACAACTCGATTGAAATTGAGTTCCGTTCCGTACAGATAATTCTGATTCGATCGGATTTCAGAATACAGGAGAACAGTTGATTAGTAGATGGATCTGGGATTCCTGAGAAAATCACTGTATCCTAAAAACTAAAAATGTGCGTATAAAGTAATTATTGCTTTTGCTATTCAACCGAATACATCCAGCAACATTTTGGACCAAACACGTGTAATTTTGTAATGGAGCTCATTAAAGACATCATTTCTTTTGTTTGAACACACGTGCTGTCGTTTGAACAAAGGCTGTGCCGGTGTTGCTCATGATAGCGTCTCACAAGTGAATGTATTCTGTTGATTGTGTCATAGGAATCGCAATCGTTTGCTGTCTACCTTTGCGTATATGTTGTTCCGTCTCTTCCAACCACATGTTTATAAATATTAATTCAAAATGAGTAATTATGTTCTTAATGATTGATGGAACTATGGCGCATTGGTTCTACAAACGTGTTCTCCAACTGGTTTTTTATCAGGATTGACCACAATGGCGTGATTGTTACTTCGCATTCCGAGCATGTGTGTGTTTAGAATAATTTTTAGAATTATTTCAATAATTCATCAGCTTTTTTGGATGAGGATATATTGCCTCTCGTGCAAATAACTGCCTGGTGAAGGCGTGATGAAGCAGCTCAAACGGTAGCCAACGGCCAGGAAGGTTCTACTGTGTACTTGGTGGGACTTGAAAGGAACTATTTATTATGAGTTACTTTCATATGGCCAAATACTAAATTCAAATCTCTACTGTCGACCACTGGACCTTTAAAATCTCATTATACAACAAAACAGAGCATATTGGAACCATAACAGGACAAACCAAAACATCTTACTTGAATTTCATGCAAGAATAACGAATTTGGTTGTCAAAAAAAGAAATTGGTGCATAAAAAGATATGCAAAAAAAATCTAACAGGCCACCAATCTATGTGTATGGGTCGGAAAAAAATGTCGTGTAATTTTTTTGACGCAGGACTACCTTTTTTCATTTTTATACTGTGGTATAAGTTAAAAGTTTCGAAAACGGGAGCGTTACGTTGCAGGATTTTGAGCGTTAATACCGTTAATACTCCAAAAAATTGTTTCAACAGCTCAAACATGACTTTGATAGCGCAATATTATGAATGCGGGCACCTGCTTGAAAATCTACTAAGTCATGATTGTTCGATGGGTCAATTTTGCTCACCCGTTTCTTTTTAACTATCGTGTTGGCGGGCGTGCAAAATATTTCACCTCAGAATGCATGCACAAAAGAAGCATAGAGCAGAGCTTGCACTCTTCAGAAATCTTTTAAAATATCCATTGATTGAGAATTCATTCAGATTCAGCATCAAACAAATGATTACTGAAGCAAAAGGAAGTCCTACGTCAACTATGCGATAGTGCACAAGACATTACCCAACCCCGGTCTTTTGGTGTAGGATTTTGGCACCAATCGATTCCTAACAATTTATAGCAATACAAATCAATATGAACTTTTCAATAGTCAATATGGTAAAATAGGGTTCAAATTGGAGCTTCTAATTTCCTATAGTGGTAGGGTTGGTAAAATGAACACCCTCAGGAATATTCCCATTTCATACGTCCATATACCGCTACAACTACCATTCTTCGGAGAATGACCGGTAAGTACCGGTAAGTTTCTTCGTTTTTCTCTCAAAAATTAATGCTTTATTCTGCAAA
The DNA here is from genome assembly GCF_029784135.1 of Toxorhynchites rutilus septentrionalis. Classification (NCBI taxonomy): domain Eukaryota; kingdom Metazoa; phylum Arthropoda; class Insecta; order Diptera; family Culicidae; genus Toxorhynchites; species Toxorhynchites rutilus. The sequence continues at coordinate 115,578,588 of NC_073746.1, forward strand.
AAAGGTTACTAATTTAATATTCAAAGTATTGCCCATCGCTAGTCACAACAATACAACTTCATCAAAATTGGAGAAGTGCTGGTCAACCCGGCCATGTTGCATCGATCGAAAAAGGTAGTAATCGGAAGGAGCAATGTCTGGAGAATACGGCGGGTGGGATAGGACCTCCCATTTCAGCATTTCCAAGTTTGTTTTGACCGGTTTCGAGACATGGGGCCGAGCATTGTCGTGCTGCAAAATAACTTTATCGTGTCTTTGCTCGCATTGTGGCCGGTTTCTTCAATTCATACGGCACCCAATGTCCTATCTTTCGGATCATCTCCATTGCTGTTAAACAATCGAATATGGTTTGCTGAGCTACTCCAAGTGTATCTGCAAATTATTATAGCGTCTGTGACGGATCTTGATCGAGTAACACCTTCAATTTTTCATCTTCAAACTTTTTTGGCGGTCCTGAACGTTCTTCGTCTTCCAAGTCAAAATTACCACTTTTAAAACGTGCAAACCACGTCTGACACGTTCGCTCAGCTGGAGCATGATCACCATAAACTTCCACCAAAATGCGATGACTTTCCGCAGCTTCTTTCTTCATATTGAAATTAGAAGTAACGCAAAAATACTCGCGTTGGTACGAAACTCGACATATTCGAAGCGGCAAAAAACTATGTAGTTTACGCTTCAACTTTTTGACATATACTAAAAAAGACGCGCAATGACAGTAGCTTTCCAACAAATTTCTGGAAATTTGTTACACTAGAATAAAAGGGGTAGTGGGGGCAATTTTTTATCTTTATTAAAGAGATTTTCAGCCAAAGGCTGGTTCAACCGGGGGCAAATTGGTCAAGGGGGGCAAAGTGGTCACCTGCTTGTTTGATGGTATAACTATTGACTATAGATGCCGTATTGATAGTCATCTTATGTTTGAAGAATTTAATGACTTTTGAGTCACCCTGTACTTCAATAGAGCTGTCGCATGTCAAAATATAAATAAAAACAGAAATTCTTCTCTCAATAGTAGGGATTGTTAACCGGTTTTACCGGTAATACCGGGTCATTTTCCATTACCGAATTATCGGTAATTTTACAATCAATAACCGGTAACTTCGGTAATTTTTATTTTTACACCATAAATAATAGTTGCTTTTATTGCCGCTTTGAAATACAGTAGAACCTCGATTATCCGCGAATGCGAGTTACTTAGTAATTCTATAAAACTTCCCGAAATTTGTCAGTGAGTGGTAGAGTCTTGCTCTTTTGTTTTGGCCATGGCTTTCACATTATCTGATCAATGATGTAAACGACCTTACAGATGGATAGTTCAACAATTTCTGTATTGATAAAACATAGTTTTCATGCTAAAATATCTTTTTTTCGTGTTAGTACCTCATTTTTAGCCCTTTATTGCGATTTTCGTTATACGCGGTGATCTAGTCCGACTATTTCGCGGATAATCGGGGTTCTACTGTATAAAAATAAGATTGACAAAACATAATTGGCAGTGTTGCGCCGATTCTACGACCTCCAAAATTCAGTTCAAAAATCGCTGCTAGATCTGAAAACGAAACACAATATAAGCTTCAGCGATTAAGAACTGACAGCGATATAGGAATTGGTTGATGCCCTCGAACCAGTTTTGGTCGTTATTGCGGAAGAAATTCACCCTTTTTGAAGCTGACGTCAGATTGCAATTTACGCTAGAACAGCTATCGGAGTCAATCATAAAAAAATTCGAAGCAGCAACTTGAAGCCCTGATTGGAAGGATTGCAAAAGGACGTTTTGTATATGCAGATTTGTTCCTGTATATGAATACTCATTCTGCTCGTGGCCGTGAAACAATTATGGAGACTTTGGCGTTTTCTATCAAACGTCGCGGACTGCATTGATCAAGCATACATTTGAAATTGTTCCTGACTTGATCAACTTTGACGATGATGATATTGATTCAGTAGCTGGACAACAGGAGGAAAAAAATCCACTGGACAATGGGAAACCTGCAGAACAGTTGAGCATCATGGAGCATCAAACTTGAACGACGATTACAACAGTCAAAGGTATCAACGTCCAGCCCAAGATCAACGTCTATGAACGGATTGATGGAAACTTTCGGACAAGAGTTTTCGTACAGAGGGCATTAGAGGCAAATACATGACATGACAATGGTATTCGAAACCCTTCTACCCAACATGATTTGACTCTGAACGGACGTTTTCCTCTTCTGGAAACTTTGTTAATGAGATCCAATCTACAACAAAATTAACATTCTCTGTGTCCTTTAGTATTACTTTAAACAGCAAAAACAGCAAATTTTTTTCCTAAACTAATCATCTATATATTAGGCTGTCAAAAAAGTCCTGCGGTATTTTTTTTTAAATTTTCATTTGTTCATAAAATTAGTTACAATCATCTGTTTTAAGTCAAATATGCGACGTTTTGTTCGATGACTTGTTCCCAACGAGATGCCAACTTCATAATACCCCTGTTATAGAAGCTCGCTTCCTTATTGGCAAAAAACTCGGATAGCCAATTTTCACAGGCCTCTTTTGTGGCTAGCTTCTAACTACCTAGCTCGTTCGCCATGGACAAAAACAGGTGGTAGTCACTTGGTGCAAGGTCCGGACTATACGGCGGATGCAAAAGAACCTCCCATCCGAGTTCCTGGAGCTTCTGGCGCGTCACCAAAGAAGTGTGTGGCCTGGCGTTGTCCTGATGGAAGCAAAGGCGGCCTCTGTTTATCAAAGATGGCCTCTTCTTCATGAGTGCTACCTTCAAGCGGTCCAGTTGTTGGCAGTACAGGTCCGAATTGAGCGTTTGGCCATAGGGAAGCAGCTCATAATAGGTTATTCCTTGACAATCCCACCAAACACACAGCAGAACCTTCCTGGCCGTTAATGAGGGCTTGGCCACCGTCTGAGCCACTTCAGCGGGCTTCGACCACGACCGTTTGCGCTTCACGTTGTCGTAAGTGACCCACTTTTCATCGCCAGTCACCATCCGCTTCAGAAACGGGTCGATTTTGTTGCGATTCAGCAGCGATTTACATGCGTCGATACGGTCAAAGATGTTTTTTTTGCGTCAACGTGTGTGGCACCCATACATCGAGCTTCTTTGTGAATCCAAGCTTCTTCAAATGGTTGATAACGGTTTTATGACTTATCCCCAGCTCTTGGCCGATGCTACGGCTGCTACTATGCCGGTCTTTCTCGGCTAATTCAGCGATTTTGTCGCAATTTTCGACGACAGGCCTTCCGGAGCGTGGCGCATCTTCGACGACCTCTACACCAGAACGAAAACGTTGAAACCATCGTTGTGCGGTGGAAATGAAAACTGTATCGGGTCCGTAAACTGCACAAATTTTATTGGCAGCTTGAGATGCATTTTTTCCTTTGTCATAGTAGTACTGTAAAATATGTCGGATTTTCTCTTTATTTTGCTCCATATTTGCGACACTATAACTCACGAACGATTTAACCAAACAAAACACTGTCAAGGACTACATTATAGCGCGTAAAAATACCTTTCCAACAAGCTATAGTATGACTCGATAAAATGAATACAACTAGAACTACGCGCTTACAACGACACCTCGCGGAAATACCGCAGGACTTTTTTGACAGCCTATATTTACTAATATTTTATCTTATAACTGTAAATAATATAAACCAATATAGAAAATTGATTTAAATCGAATTTATGTACATTCTTTATGAACATCTTACACATCATACAATCTAGGTACATACAAAGTTTCAGTCTTTCTAGTGTAAAGAATTCTCTAGTCCTACTAATTCTTTCTTCTCCGTTGAAAAGAATTCTGCTGCATTTTGTTTGTGAATGAAATGCGTTCCTTAATTCGATCTTTCAGTGCACTCTTCAGTATACCGAAGAGTTTTGACGTAGTACTACGTCTTTGATTTCTATATAGGGGGGTCTTCTTTCTTCTTCAATTGCACTAACGTTCCTAGAGGAACTTCGCCGTCTCAACGTAGTATTACTTGCGTCATTTTAATTAGTACTTAGTTGAGATTTCTATGCCAAATAACACGCCTTGAATGCATTCTGAGTGGCAAGCTCTAGAATACGCGCAAGTCGAATACAGTGCAAGTCGGAGGAAATTTCTTTGACGAAAAATTCCCCCGACCAGAACGGGAATCGAACCCGAACATCCGGCATGTTAGTTATGACGCTAACCACTTGGCCAAGGGAGCACAATATAGGAGGGTCACTCTACGAAAAATGTAACGTTTATTAAGAGTTTTCAAATGCATATTATGCAGAATCGTTCAAACGATATATGTTATAATATATAGCGTTAGACGGCAAATTACCCCAGCATATTTTTCGCCTGAGACATCAATAGTGGAAATAATAAAACAAGTGACTCAATTCCTTCTATGGTAGATTGAGCAGTAGAACCAATTCGACTTGATTGTGATAGTCTGCAAACGAACATTATTTCACCGAAAAATCTACTGCTCCCAATGTCTAATAATAAGAATAAGACAATGGAAAGAAATCATAATATCATAGCTAACCATTAAAAATAAAGCAACATCATGATTTCATGTGTATTTTACCTCAAAATAGCACGAAATCGTGAGTATTTTCAAATTTATTTTTTTTAGTTTCTCCGCCATAAATTTCATATTCAAGGTAATCAATGACTATTTAGAGCTTCAAAGGAGTTAAACTAACAGATTTCTGAACAATGAAAAGAATTACATTTAAAATAACCAAGTGTTCTGAACCTAGGCCCCTAGGCTCAGACCCTTCTACTTTTAAGATATGTTTTTGTGGATGTTTTTTTTTTATTCCGGACAAACTTTACATCATAACAATCAATTGTCATCTGAGTAGTAATCCGACCAATTTAAGAATATGGGAAACCAGTTAAACAACTTATTTATCTTACAGAAGGGCTACTGACCATACATTTCATGTTGCTAGAACAAAATATTTATTGCAAAAATTAATTAGCAAAACCCATAAATAACCTCGATGAACGTAACAAATGAGGGAAAAAATGACGTCCGGAGCATGCTGTGAATGAGATTGGCAAAATGGGTCCAGAATCCCAAACTGAATCAACAAGCATTTAGTATGCAACCGAGATGCAATTCCGGTCTTTCTTCGCCACCATCGTATCCATCGCACAGTATCACAGTTCCACCGGGATGAATATTTAGAAAAAAAAAAAACAAATTACCCTCTCAGTTTCGAGTGAGCCTCGCGAGCGAGAGCGAGAAGCAAGGCGCATGTGTGTGCTTCTGCAGCATTCTTAATCAAATACGAAAATGGGCGTTCCGAGCCTTACCTGCGGAAGGGTTGGGTGTGAATTCTGGATCAAGATGACGTCGTCGTTCACTGAAGGAAAGCTTGTTTTAATGAAATTAATTTATTTTTTCCCCTTTCCGGCGAGGTTCGCTAATTGAAATTATGAGACTGGAAGCGTGTGTTTTTAACTGCCGGATTGGCGTTTGCTGGGTTGGACTTCGGTTGGTCTCTCGTCCTGTGCAAACAAATTACACTCATAAGTAAATCTAATAAATCTTATTGTAGACCTACCATTGTAGAATGATCGATTCTGACAGTGAAGACTCGAAACAATTATTCTCCGGTGAACAATTTTAATTGAATTTTCCCCAATGGAAGCGAATCTGACAGACGAGGTGCTGACAGAGAGCTCTCACAATATTACCACCGCTTCTGCTGTTGTTGCTGCTGTTGCTGCTGATGCTGATGCTGCATTCGGTTCACCGTACGTCTTTTGCAACAGGAAGGTTCTCATCGAGAAAATGACTCTCGAAACGCCTCCTCTCTGCGAGTGCTCACCGGGCTGGCACTTGGCAAGTTACGCTTATTCGATTAAAAAGATGGATGACGCCCCCCTGTTCACCCGGTGCGCGTACTCAGCCCCAACTTCGTGGGCCACTCAGCGAACTAATTAAAACTGAATGAGTTCAAAAGGTTGATACTAATTGGATTTCTGCCCGTTCCCGTTTGTGTCCCAAACGGATACTCTGTCGTCCTTCTCGCGGATGAGATGCTTGTTTGCGAAATTAATAACTCGTAATTGCTATTTGGAGTGCGGCGGTAATTACTGTTGGCAGGTTTCCATATACGTTAGCGATCCGAGTCGAGGGACTGGTTTTGGTTCTGATAGCCTTTGAATTGTTGAGGAAGACCGAAGATCAGTGGGTTTTCGTATGGGAGGAAGTGTGATGTAGGATATGTAGTGCGATCACGTTTGAAAGTACTTTTGATGTAGATCATGTTCGTCTTGAGAAATATTCAATTAGGTATCTAGAATAATCAAATAGATTATTAAGACTCCGTGCGCATTGGAATGTTAATGAGTACTGGTTCGTTAGTAGTTTGAGCACAACAAATGATCAATTTTTTTGTATACGAAGACCCACATTGTTGGTTTTATGAGGCTCTTCAATTCTAGATGATAGTATTTCGTATGTGCTAAATTGATTACATTGATTAAACTCTGGAGGAGTTTCACAGTTTACAATCTTTATTTAACATCTAATTTATCATATGAGCTATTCATAATTCTGAGCTGATATGAGTTGACGGTTTTATTCTGCTTCGACAGCTGTGCACATATATTTCTTGAACTTGAGTATGTGTGTGTTTGTAAGTGAGTGTTTGTAACGAAATAAAGAGGCGCAATTTTTTGGCAAATTGAAATTGAAAAAAAACAACGACCACAAAAAAGATCAAATTGTTATCCTATTCTCAATTCAATTTAATCAAAACTTTATTTCTTTTTTCGTCCTTAATTTGCTGCAATCAAACCACAACTTCTGGTGATGGGATGATCCCGCTCCTGCCCAGATGAGTCGTCTTTTGGTTGTACCTCGTCCAGGATCTTACTTCATATCATCCAGCAGCAAAACTTCAATTGGATGTCCATGAAATCGACCAATTTCTTAACCCTTTCATTACGGCAGTATGCTCCTACGAAGTGCTACCCCTGTAAGGAGCACTGCGCCGAAAAGTATGCACATCGCACTGGTGTGATCGAAGAGCAGTATGAATTTCATGTCGTCTAAAGACGACGCTCGTAAAGAAAGGGTTAAACGGATAGTGATTGGAATTGAAAATGGCTCACATACGACACTAATTTGCGAAAATGATCGTGGTCAAAACGCGGTGAAGCAGCTCAAACAGTTCCAGACTAACGGTCAGGAAGGTTATGCTGTGCATTGGGTGGGTCTTTTTTTTATTAATTCGTTTATTTTTACAGGCTCAGTTACCTAAGTTTAAATGAGCCGAATTCTTAAATATAATTTTAAAACTATATATAAACAATTTTCTTACATCTATGGTTAGTAAGGTGGGAAACCGATTACTCGCGGTGTAGTCGATTTTAGAAGGGTGACATATTTTTAGGAGAAGGATGGGATATAAGGAAATCGTAACAATGTTGGTGAACACTCAATTCTTAAATCTATTCGTATATCCATAGTGTATTTACGTTTCAACATGTTCTACTATTTATAGCAAGGGGACGAATTACCCGCAAAGGAAGGAAAGGATGGTATAGGGATATAGGGACAATCACACACGAAGATCGATAGCTTTAAGGAAAACATATATATGGGACATGTAATCAAGGTCTAACCGAGCCAACACATCCCTTACCGGCACATTGGGCTGTCTTCCTCGGACCCGAGGGGAGTTTTCTAAATTCGATCTGGTGACCAGATACACCTCACACGACCAAACAACGTGCTCGATGTTGTGATAACCTTGGCCACAAACGCAGAGATTGCTGCTGGCAAGATTGAAACGGAAAAGTAGTACATCTAACGAACAGTGATTGGACATGAGTCGGGAGAAGGTGCGAATAAAGTCCCGACTCAATTCCAGACTTTTGAACTACGGTTTGAAGCTAACCTTTGGGATAATCGAGTGAAACTACCGGCCCAATTCCTCTTCGTTCCACTTGCGTTGCCAGTTAGCGATGGTATTTTTGCAGACTAAAGAATAAAATTCATTGAAGGCGATTTGACGCTGATAAATATCGCCTTCAATTGCACCTACCTTTGCTAATGAGTCAGCCCTCTCATTACCCGGAATTGAGCAATGTGAAGGGACCCAGACAAAGGTAATGACATAACAGCGTCTGGATAAAGCACTCAAAATTTCTCGTATTCTCTCAAGGAAGTACGGCGAGTGCTTTTCCGGCCTCACTGAACGGATAGCTTCGACAGAGCTAAGACTATCCGTTACAATGTAATAGTGTTCAACAGGTTGTGAGTCGACGTTGTCCAGCGCCCAGTGTATTGCTGCCAATTCAACAATATACACTGAGCAAGGATTCTGAAGGGAGGTGCTAAAAAATTCGTTGAACACTCCAAATCCTGTGGACTCATTCATAGAGGACCCATCAGTAAAGTACATATTATCACAATTGATATGCCCATAGTTTGCATTGAAGATCGTAGGAACGATCCTCGATAGAAGATAATCTGGCATATCATGGGTTTTCTCCTTCATGAACAGATCAAAATGTACAGAGGAATTGATGTAGTCAGGATAACGAACACGGTTGGGAATATACGAAGAAGGATCAACCAGCATGGGGATGAATTCCTGATATGAACTCATGAATCCGGTAAAGATTTAGCTCGATCAGCTGCTCAAAATTTCCGATCACCAATGGATTCATGACCTTACACCGGATGAAGAACCGAAGAGATAATAAATTGAAGCGATCTTTTAGTGGGAGTACGCCTGCAAAAACCTCCAGACTCATGGTATGCGTTGAGGGCATACATCCCAACGCAATACGGAGACAAAGATACTGAATCCGCTCGAGTTTAATGAGGTGTGTTTTGGCAGCTGATTGAAAACAGAAACTGCCATACTCCATCACTGAGAGAATAGTTGTTCGATACAACATTATAAGATCTTCGGGATGGGCTCCCAACCAAGTGCCGGTAATTATAAGGAGAAAGTTTATTCTTTGTTGGCATTTTTACTCAGATACCTAATATGGGCCCCCAAATACATTTGGAGTCGAACCAGACCCCAAGATACTTCAATGACATAGCATGAGTGATCGGTTTACCCAAAAGTTGGAGCTTTGGTTTTGCTGGTGTATGCTTCCTAGAAAAAACCACCATCTCTGTTTTCTCCGTGGAGAATTCGATCCCTAGCCCAATAGCCCAAGTTGAAAAATTGTTCAAGGTATCTTGTAAGGGTTCTTGCAAGTCGGATTCGTTTGATCCTACGACAGACACCACTCCATCATCTGCAAGTTGTCTTAGGCTGAAATTTTGTGTAAGGCAATTGTCAATGTCACTTACGTAGAAGTTTTACAAAAGGGGGCTTAAACATGAGCCCTGGGGGAGTCCCATGTTGGAGATCCGACTTACTGTCGAATCCCCATGAGAAAAATTCAAATGTTTCTCACAAAGCAAGTTATATAACATATTATTCAATAGGGGCGGCAGACCCCGAGAGTGTAATTTGTCTGACAAAACCTCTATTGAAACAGAATTAAAGGCCCCCTTTATGTCCAAGAATACCGAAGCCATTTGTTTTTTTTCGGTGTAAGCCATTTGAATTTCTGAAGAAAGCAACGCATGACAATCATTAGTCCCCTTGCCCCTGCGGAACCCATATTGTGTATCTGAGAGGAGGCAATTCGTTTCAACCCATCGATCAAGGCGAAACAAGATCATTTTCTCCAACAATTTCCGTATACAAGACAGCATTGCTATTGGACGGTACGAATTGAAGTCGGACGCGGGTTTTCCGGGTTTTTTAATAGCTATAACTCGCATTTGTCTCCAATCATCTGGAAAAATATTATGATCCAGAAACTGATTGAATAAATTCAACAAGCGATGTTTCGCCACATCAGGGAGGTTTTTCAGTAAGTTGAACTTAATTCTATCCGATCCCGGAGCAGAATTGTTACAAGAAAGGAGAGCAAGAGAGAATTCTACCATCGAAAACAAGATCGCACCTATCTTGTGGTATATCTCGAACATTTTTTTTTTACAGGAGCGGAATCAGGACAAACCTTCCGTGCAAAATTGAAAATCCATCGATGTGAATATCCCTCGCTTTCATTCGATGAAGAGCGATTTCTCATGTTTCGAGCCACTTTCCACAAGTTTTTCATTGACGTTTCTCGTGATAAGCGAAATTTCGCCAATAAGCACGTTTTTTCCCTTTGATCAAATTTTTGAACTGAATCTCAAGGGATAAATACGTTTGAAAATTTTCAGGGGTTCCACGTTTCCGAAAAGCTTTAAATGCATTCGATTTATTTAAATAGCTTGGAACATTGGCCATCCAACCATAGGTTGGGAGGCCTTCGATGAATAGTGGAACCTGGGATGGGTTTCGTTTGAGTGCGAACCGCGCTGTCATAGATCAAACGATAAAGGAAGTTGTACTCCCCCAATGGAGGCAAACCATCTCTGGAATTGATGACTAGAGCAATCGCGTCCGCATATTTTTTCCAGTCAATGTGAGGTCATAAGCCATGTTTATAGATTCTGAAGAATTCGACCCAATGGTGATGGAAATTTTGATTGGCAAGTGATCACTACCGTTGGGTTCCTGGATTGCTCTCATATTGCTTTGGCATATATATAAGTTATTGGATATTAATTTTCTTCAGAGTCATTGAAATTTTAAATATGAGGAAATACAGTTTAAATTGCGCGTTTATTCAAAGTACTCTGAACTCAACACTAGTACGATACAGACTGAACGACCAAATTTTTCGGAACTCTAAACTCATTCGGCTCTGCACTTATTCCTCTCGTTTCTGGGTTTATGTGAGTGCCTGGTTCTTATATAATTATTATAGAAAAATTTGCTGCGTATACCGGTCCGGCGAACAAATTACGCGACCTACGGTAGTATATCCGGTCTGCTCAGAATGTTCAACAGAGTTGCAGAGGGCTTTGATTTCAATTTATGTAGGGTAGCTATTAAACGTAATTTTAAGAGAATATTAACCCTTTTAAATATCATTAGGGCATAGATTCTGCCTGTTGATTATTGTAATAAATAAATTATAGACATTCGTCAAGTTTGGGCTACTAGGATTTTTCACCATCTTGTAACTATTAGGTATTATATTGTACAAACGCTGTACCAGTTTGAGAGGAATTTTGTTCCACCAATTGATTTTGTGAAAATTGTGTTTTCTTCCACCATGACAACCGCGCCCTTTTTTGACGATACACACATCTTTGAAAAATTGGAGGAGCTTGGTTGAAAATTTTTGAGCATTCAAAGTATTACCCGGACCTTGCACCGCCTGACAATTATTTGTTTCGATCTCTGCAGAAGACTCTTGTAGGAAAAATATTGACCGATATAAGAACTGTCGAGAATTGTTTTTTCTTTACAGATGGAATTATTAAATAACATAAAAGATTAGATAATAATTGCTTGAAGAAAATTGATTTTTCATAAAGAACAATCCGCTAACCTTTAGGATACGCAGATTATCAGACGCTCACGGATGACTATTCTAGTAATCTTCACCATTTCAATACACAACATGCATCCAAAATTGAAGAAGTGTTTCTCGACGGAAGGTTGAGGTTGTTATACCTAACAGGCCATCAACTTACATCACCGAAACTTCAGATCTATAGCTATACACATATTCTAAGCCATCATAGGCAGACCATTTAACGATAATAAATCAAATTTAAGTAATGAATCCTCGACAGCTACGCTTCAAATTTTCTACCCATATTTCAGGCAATTACCATTAGAATCAATTAGCGTTTGGCTTCCAAGCTAGATGAATCTCTGTCTGCCCAGTTAATGCTCGTACTTAACGGCCCAATAATAGATTCTAGGGGCAGCATCTCGCTCTAACGTAGTCAGTCACGGTCACGATCCGGCTGTCGAAGGTTTAATTACCTGAACTCGCTCGCGGAACGGCGCAGACCGCGAAACCGCTTGCAATCAGTGGAAACATTGCTGGCTTCTTAGCTGGGCTCGATGATTTTGCATCGTTTCATTTGTTGATTAATTATTCAATACTGTTTGGTGAAGAAAAAAAAGCCTCTCGCATTTCCACGGGATCCACAATATCACACGCAGGTGAACAGTGTTCAATGGAATCCGTTTCGTTAGGTTTGCGCTTCCACAAAACTCTCACAAAAACATGAATACGCGAAAGCGAGAAAAAAATGGCCGAAAAACATAATTGGATTTTTTCCTCGTGGTGCTTTTTGACAGCAAATGATGTTGCTGATAATAAATGATCGCCGAGGCGCCATAATCAGCCGCTGCGGATGCGAACGTGAAGTTGCAGCGTTCGTTCGAAAGCGAAATTCACTAATTCTTACAAATACAGAAAAAAGCGTATGCATTTTTCAGAGTTCATTCCAGATGTGTCATCGCGGCTTGTGCATTTCCATTTCGAACTTGTTATTTGCATTAACAATACCACAATTTGACCTCCAAGGTTTGTAATTTTCTGCTGATGTCTCCCGAGTCTCGAAATACTCCTATTACCCAACACATTCGGCTAATGAATTGCCAACCTGTGGGCCATCAATCATCATATTATGAAATTATCGGAATCAATCATCGACCGCCCTAATGTAGGATCGTTTTTTTTCTAATTTTAAGTAATCGTTGGATGTAATTAATGAATGGGTTTCACTTGACTTCTTGTGGTTGTTTTTTTTTAAACAAATGAATCGCGCGGGGCAAGAGATTACCTGTGGTTGTTTAGGTTTAGGTTCTGTTCGCTGCCCCTTCGGGGGGTCGAACCTGTGGAATAAAGCCTATCATTATTCAAATTAATATTTTTGCCGTTCATTAGTGATAATTATTAGTTACGCTAGAAATGACCCGGTTCGGTCGATCGCCGAAGTGCAGATTGACCTAACGTGAAGAAAGACTAGCGATCAGATCGATCAAATATCGAACGCCACGCAAATGGTTGCGAACATTAACAAGAGCAAAAAATGTATATCGAATTAACCGCTCGAAATCGAAAAAAAAATACGCTAAGCTCAACAAAACGGGAAAGGTGTGCTGCTCTCAAAACACTCATAAAACCAACCGCAAGAGAAAAGAAAATTGTTAATGAAAATTTATGGCGCCATTAAAATTTTCATCCTCAACTTTTTTCTCTCCATGTTTTTATGTGTTTTGACAGATGATTTTAGTGAGTCTAAGAATGTATATCTAGTGCGGGTTGGCCGTTTGTCGGCGCGACTGCCCGAAGAGGGAGAATTAAAGAGCCGTTCCTAAAGAGATTGTGCGATTAAACGTTGGACCCCTTGCTGGGGTCCAAGTCTGGCCGTGAATGGCGGTGAGGTGATTTTTTCTTGTTGTTCAATCGATACGCTTTACCCAATATCGTAAATGTAATCCTGAATGTTTGGAAGAGGATTTGTCGAAATTAGGAAATGAGCTCATTGTTTCGGGCGACTTTAGTTGACTGTAGTATTTCTAGTTCTAAACTTGTGTTTGACTGATACTTTTCGGATCGAATGTGTATAGGAAGATTCCACTCGATGTATGAAGGTACACATTCACCTTAGCGCAAAGCGATTCTTCATCTATGCATGCTCGTGTCCGATCGTGAGAATTACAGGCGATTACCTGCCAACAGTTGCCAACTATCGAGCAAGAATCGCTAGTTCTTCACTTCAACCACAGAACTAACTACTTCTCCTTCTTATTCTTCAATGGCACTAACGTTTCTAGAGGAACTTCGCCGTATTTTTATTAGTACAGGGCCGACTCGATGATATACAGTCTCGGATTTCTTTTCACTGTATATAATAGAATCCTGTTTGTAATTGAGTCAACAATGTTTTTTTATTCGTTTTTTATGCATTTGCTAGCTGCCCCTGCAAACTTCGTTCCGTCAAAATTTTATTTTTTGTTATCAACATCTTCAAAGATTCACGTATTCTTACTAATTTACAATTTCCTTTTACTATAAATTTCCTAGTACTTCTACCAACATTCGCCATTATAACATCAATTTATTTTCCGACACAATTCCCGTTCAAGATTTATCAATCACTTGTAAATAACATGTTTCTTCCTTACATGGAATAAATGTTTGATACAGAAAATATAATAAAATGACGACATCTCAAATCTAACGATTTCTTCTTCGAGTTTTGCGCTTACTCTGTTGCTTGATTCGCTCTCGAGTTATGCAGAAGTTAGTGTATCATTTGTATGGTACACCCAAACTAGCGTTGTCAGAAAGCATTTCATTTTCGACAGAAAATATGTCATTTCGTGCCTTGAAGCGTCAAATAGGCAAATAATGCCATATGTCCCCCAACGCTTTGAAATGTTTGTATGTATGGAAGCACATACAAACATTGTGTCGTTGATATTTGTGTTTAAGTACAATTGCCTTCCACATCCATATGTAAACGCTTTTTTTCGGCAAGTTTGTTATCAATTAAAAACAGATCTTTTCGTGGAGTTCCCACTGAATATGCATATAATGTGACAGTGTGCGGTGGATATTCGTGAAATGATGTCGGAAAAGATGAATATAAGTGATATTTTTGTTCGTCATTTTCACTCTCTCACTTTCATAGAAACAAACAAATTTTCGTTATTTTCGCGGTGATATGATGATATTTTGAAGGCTCCCAGTACAATAGTTTACAATTAAGCAACATTTCATTGAAAATTCTGCTATTTCCGAGGAGTGAGAATAATATTGTTCTCTGAGCTTTTTTGCTCCTTAAATGATGGAAGTAAGTCACAAGGCAATTATCATCTAACGGGTGTTAAATAAAAAATGAGAATTTTTTCAATACCTTTTAGTAACTCAAATAAAGAGCGTAAAATTTTCTTTCTCCAAGAAAATTGCTCTTTGGGCTCCCTAGAAACAGAAGGCGTGTTTGGTTTTGCTAGTTTGAATTTAGTTAAAGTAAAGATTGCGTCGAAACAGCACGTGCTCCACGAACGCATTGTACGGTTCTACGAAACGCATTTCCAGCATGGAAAAAAGTTCACGGTGGCACATTTTAAGGAAGAAAATGTACCTGTCAGTACGGTATATCGTATCCTGGGTTCCCTGAACGTAGAGCGGAAGGTCGGAAGTGGTCGTCCGGTGACGATAATGACGAAGCAGAGGAAGACATCGTTAAAGAAGCTGTTTGACAACAAGGACGCAACCAGCCTGCGTGACGCCGGTCGGAAATATGGCTGCTCCCACGTATTGATCCATCGGACCCTCAAGATGGAAGGAATCGTCTGCAGAAAGAAGACGAGGTCGCCGGAGTACACGGAGGAGCAGATTGAGACGGTTAAATCACAGTGTCGGTGGATGACCAAAAAATACCGCGGGACGTCTTTCGTTCTGGACGACGAAAGCTATTTTCCGCTGTCCAAAACGCATATTCCAGGAAATGATAATTACTACTCCAGCGATAAGTCATCCACACCGCCTGAAGTGAAATACAAGTTCAAGCACAAGTTTGAAAAAAAGGTTATGTTGTACATCGCCATTTCCGACCGGGGCATTTCAAAGCCTTGGTTTAAGCCGAGCGGTCTGGCAATCAACCAACAAATCTATCGAGAAGAGTGCCTCGATAAAATCCTGCTGCCGTTCCTGAACGAGCATCTCGCGGATGGGAAGTACGTCTTCTGGCCGGACAAGGCGTCTTCCCATTACGCCAAGAAGACGCTGGCGTATCTTAAGGAGAAAAAGATACCGTTCGTGCCGAAAGATCGTTACTCAACAAACTTGCCCCAGTGCCGCCCAATAGAGGATTTCTTTGGCTCACTCAGTGCCCTAGTGTATAAAAACAATTGGAGGGCCAAGAACACGAAGCAACTGACTACAAGAATCCGAAATTGTATCCGGAAAATGGACGCAAGTGCCGTACAACGTTCTTGTGAGAGCATCGCGACAAAGTTGCGTCGAACAGCAGACCACGGCCCTTACTCAAATATTCACTGACATTTTTTTGAAGAAAATACATTATGTTATTAATAAAAAATACTGAAATCGATGAAAAAAAAATTTTTTTTATATGTGATTGAAAAAATTCTCATTTTTTATTTAACACCCGTTATTAAAAAACAATCAGTTACAAGATTTCACGAGCCTTTTTTCTCGTGACATCATCAAATTGTGAGTTATTTAAATATTGTTCCGTCTCTTCCATATACATACCATATTGAATGCAAATAATGACAACACCATATATTGTTTACCAATACAAATATACTCTGCCCACTGCTCCAACTCATATGTACCTCATTGGATTGCACCAAAAAAAAAAGTCCAAACGACGTCAACGGGAATCGAACCATGGAAAGCTGTAATGCAAGACTGTTTTACTCGATCACGCTATCCACATAGCTAATGATGCTGTTTGGGAGGAGCGTGATAATATTTTATCTCATTACAAATTGAAATTGGAAAGTGTTTTCACATGTTATTCCTAGAAAACACTTCCCAGCACGAAGGAGATCCACAGTCTATAGCAAAATTAAGTATACACTTCATGCGGCTTTGTTATTTTTGAGTTTTTCGGGGTTAAAAAGTAAATAATTAAATGCGACACATATTCATCATAAAATCGATCCATTTTACTCTCATGTAGTGATAAGAAAAAATTGAAATTGTCATATTTCTACTTCATATTTCGAACACAAACAAAAAAACTCCATTTTAAGACGTGGCAAAATTGAGTGTACAGTTTAGGTTTTTCTTAAAAATCCGCTAGTATCTGGTATGGTCCCCCTTTGGGGTCCAGCACTTTCTGCAAGCGCCGTGTCGAAATTTCTGAACACTGACGACGGAAGTGCATCCCAGATTTCCATAATCGTCGTTCTGAGTTCCGCTTTGTCCCCTGGATTTTTATTCTTCAGATTGTACTTTATTTCCCACCATAAATACTCAATAGTGTTGAAGTCCGGTGATTGCGGAGGTGTTTTGAGTTGATTGGGACATTATAGAGCAGGTATTCCCGGGCGATGAGGCCAATTTGCTTCGGGTCATTATTCTGTTGAAAGTAGTAATCACGAGGGAAACCCAATTTCAGAATGGGAGACTGCAGGTTACGTTTCAGGAAGATCAATTAAGCCATTTTGTCCGCCTCCGAATCGAGGAACTTCATGGTTCCAGATCCAGAAGCAGCTAATGTACCATACTGTGCAGTTATACCATTCTGACTCCAGCCATTTTGGAGATGTTTTAGACGGTCGCAGCGAACACAACTTACCTTGTCCGCAGTCCAAATACGAAAGAGGCAGAGCACTCGTGCTGCGTGATTGGGCTGCGCATTTCGAGCGGAATATATTAGATGTAAAGGGAAGATTATATTCACCATCCACACACATACATCATCTGACTACCGCAGCCGTATTTTACTGTGGGAAACAAATGCTGAACCTGGAGCTCCTATACTGGTTTTCTCCACACCATCTGTCTTCCATCCGATTCAAAGAGATTGGTTTTCGGCTTATCCGTATAAAACATCTTGTTCCAGAACTCCTTAGGTCTGTTCACACATGCATTAGCAAACTATAGTCGTTTTTTTCATATTCACATTTGAGGTGAAATAATTTTCACGGCCAATACGACCTCTCAGATTGTTCCTGTATGCTGCTCTCCAGACAGTATCTACGCTGACAGGTGATCCATCAGAAGACAGGATACGTTTGTGTCTCCAACTCGGAAGATTTTCCATGGTTCCTTAGTATTTCCACTTGTTTATGATTGTTTATGACAGTAAATAACTGTAAAGTGAGTTCTTCCGACTATATCTGCTATTTCCTGCAATGTATTTCCACGACAGTTCATATTTATTATCATTGCACGTGTAACAATATATATTTCTTTCCTCTAACATGCCGTTTTTATAAAAAAAAAGTGCAAACATCAATAAAAAATTAAAACCAACACTGCCCAAGAAATTTAAGATGTACACTCAATTTTGAGATGCCTAGAATAGAGATTGTTTTCAATTTTTAGGAATAAACAATTAGCAGAAAACTTTTTCGGAATTTTACTGCTCATACAGCTAGGTCAATGTGTGAGTAATAAATAAGCATGAAAAGAATCAATGTATTCAGAATATGTCATACCGAATAAATGGAAAGTATCGTCAAGTAGCATTTGTACACTCAATTTGGCGATAGATTGTATATCCATCTCGGTCTGGGCCGCGGCCAAATAATGCGTGTCGAACCACCATATAAACATTTATGGCCCCTTAAAACCGGCACATTCCAAATTTGGCTCTATTTTCTTGATTGTTGCTCGAGTTATGCAGAAATTTGTGTTCCATTTGTATGGCAGTCTCCCCTTCAGAGAAGGGAAGGGGTCTCGAATCATCGTAGGAACTTTCTCCGGCCCCCAATAACCCCTACATACAAATTTTCACGCCGACCGGTTCAGTAAAGACAGAAAGACAAATAAAAATCCATATTTATAAGTATAGATTTTTCGTTTACTGAATATAAAGGAAGAAGTCAGAAAACACCTTTCTAACACGGAAAAAATATATTTATCCGGAATCATTCAGAAAGTGATAGTGAAAAATCATTCGAAAATGTTCGAATTTCAACAATGACGGAGTTATTGAACTTTTTTTTCGTTACGGACTCTGTTGTAAGACGATTCTTTCGCTTTCATTTAAAAGATGAGAAAAATTAGTACAGAATATAGCAGTGGAACATCAAAATTAATGGATTTGAATAACATTTCTAAGTGAAAAACTTAGAAGTTAGTAACTTTTAATGTGTTATTATTCATTTCATCTCAAAAGTTAATATTAAACTTGATTGCTTCTATCAATCAAATTAAAGCTCTCTAACCGATCTACAATTTGTTCTTTGACACCCAACTTCTATCTTTCCTAATTTCGCTGCAATATCGATATAAACAATTCCTGGTAAAAACTCAAAAGCTCACGATTTTCACCACACTGTAATAATAATAGCCACTTAAATTTCACCTTAATGTTGAAAGGTTACATTTTTTTCGAAATTAATCATATTTTAAAAATAAAATATTAAAAAGTTCGAACTGTATATAATCGAGAAATTATATATAATCGAATCATATTTAAGCAAGTCAGTATATAACCGAGTCCGACCTGTATTTAGTTGAGATGTCTATGCCAAATAACACGCCTTGAATGCATTCTAAGTGGCAAGCTCTAGAATACGCGTGACCACAGTGCAAGACGGAGGGAATTTCTTCGACGAAAAATTCCCCCGACCATAACTGGGATCGAACCCGAATCCCCGGTATGTTAGGTTCGACGCTAACCACTCGGCAACGAGAGCACAGCTGCTTCCGAATAGTAAATTGGTAATGAGGAAGAAACGCTTGCATTAAAATTACAAAAACATTACCTCAGATAATTTAATGGGAAAAATTTCCCATAAAACATAATTCTATTGATCACTAGCTGACCCGGCAAACTTCGTCCCGCCCTAAATTTATTTTAACTATCCATAACATAAAAACACTTAGTCCCCCTAAATCATCCACATCCCAAATATGGGGGAAATATCATCAATGATTCTCAGTGAACACGTTTTTCTGAAACTTGTCAAGCCATTATAAGATGTTCAAAAAATATCGAAACTCACTTTTGGCGAACATTACAATACAATGATCAATAAAGCAAATAGTATGCTCGGTTTCATAAAAAGATTTAGTTACAATTTCAGTGATCCATACACAATAAAAACATTGTATATAAGTTTTGTGAGATCTATTTTAGAATATTGCAGTGTTGTATAGGAACCCTATCAAGAACTGCACTCCAATCGAATAGAATCAGTACAAAAACAAGTTTTATTAATTGCTCTGAGAATGATAGGCTGGTTTTAAAAGGATTATATTATTTAGGCAATTTTGAAAAAAATTTCTTTTATGTTATATTTTTTGTTTTTTAATTTGTGTTCGTCTCTATTATGTCTGTCATGATTTTAGTGATGATGGACTAAAGGGTGTGTCACATCAAATTGCATCACGGAAAAAACGCTGTAGAAATTTAATTTTTAGGAATTATATCTTCAGCTTTCGCTTATAATCAGATAAGAGTGTATAAATCACGTTGGCCATGCTTCACTGTCAATGCTTCGTGTCCTTGGCCCTCCATTTTTTTCTATACACTAGGGCACTGAGTGAGCCAAAGAAATCCTCTAGTGGGCGGCACTGGGGCAAGTTTGTTGGGTTACGATCTTTCGGCACGAACGGTATCTTTTTCTCCTCAAGATACGCCAGCGTCTTCTTGGCGTAATGGAAAGACACCTTGTCCGACCAGAAGACGTACTTCCCATCCGCGTGATGCTCGTTCAGGAACGGCAGCATGATTTTATCGAGGCACTCTTCTCGATAGATTTGTTGGTTGATTGCCAGACCGCTCGGCTTAAACCAAGGCTTTGAAATGCCCCGGTCGGAAATGGCGATGTACAACATAACCTTTTTTTCAAACTTGTGCTTGAACTTGTATTTCACTTCAGGCGGTGTGGATGACTTATCGCTGGAGTAGTAATTATCATTTCCTGGAATATGCGTTTTGGACAGCGGAAAATAGCTTTCGTCGTCCAGAACGAAAGACGTCCCGCGGTATTTTTTGGTCATCCACCGACCACTGTGATTTAACCGTCTCAATCTGCTCCTCCGTGTACTCCGGCGACCTCGTCTTCTTCCTGCAGACGATTCCTTCTATCTTGAGGGTCCGATAGATCAATACGTGGAAGCAGCCATATTTCCGACCGGCGTCACGCAGGCTGGTTGCGTCCTTGTTGTCAAACAGCTTCTTTAACGATGTCTTCCTCTGCTTCGTCATTCTTCCGCTCTACGTTCAGGGAACCCAGGATACGATATACCGTACTGACAGGTATATTTTCTTCCTTAAAATGTGCCGCCGTGAACTTTTTTCCTTGCTGGAAATGCGTTTCGTAGAACCGTACAATGCGTTAGCGGAGCACGTGCTGTTTCGACGCCATCTTTGCTTTGACTAAATTCAAACTAGCAAAACCAAATACGCCTACTGTTTCTAGGGAGCCCAAAGAGCAATTTTCTTGGAGAAAGAAAATTTTACGCTCTTTATTTGAGTTACTGAAAGATATTGAAAAAATTCTCATTTTTTATTTAACACCCTTTATGCCAAATAATTCTCTTTATTTTGATATGTCGATCACCTGAATCGGTTCAGTAGCTCAAAGGCATGAATTTTCGAAATAAGTCATTTTTGGGAAAACGACGGAAAACGGATTTCTCGGAACACCCTAAAATGGAAATGAGAACCCTAATGAAAAAAATAATAAAATACGGTTCTAGTTTTTTTTTTGCGATAATGAACAAATATAACTCTTTTCACGCAAATCTGAGAACCACTCTATGGGTTTGGCATGGAAGGGCAATTTTTTGTTCTTGAGTTATGATTTTTCAAAATTTAACCGATGGTACGAAGAATAATTTTCCCCCTTTTTCTTTTTCCAAAAATGACTTTATTCATAACTCTAAAACTACTGGGCCTTGCCAACAGATTCACGGATAAAGATTTTCCAAAATAATAACAACGCTGCAAAACAGACGGTGGGGATTTTATATTCGGGCGATGTATTATAATTTTTCTGTAAATAACAGGGAATTAGTTTCCAGTTCTAGTTCCAGAATGGATGTATTGCAGGAATTTTCTAATCCTGTTTATGGATGAACAGATTGTTTACCCGTAAACTTTCCTTTTTCCTCACCGTCTCGTTGGCCTATTGCCAACACTTAGCTTTCAAGAAAAATATAAAACAAATATGTTGCCCTTGGTTCCGAAACCATTCAGACTATGAAAAACAATCACAGTCAATAATTACGGAAACAAGATCCAATTTTTTTCAAGTTTAATATTTTTTTAAACAAGTCTAGCTCATTGAATTCAATTTGTAGTAGTTCAAAAGTTATGAATTTTTGTGGTGAAAAAAGTGGCAAAAATTCGGTTAATTTTTAAAAAAACATAACTTAAGAACAAAAAAATATGTCTCAATGATTTTTCGATATGTCATGTAGAAAATTTTCCAAGAAAAAAATATAAAAAATACAGCGCCCTCGGTCCTGAGACTATGAAAACGATAAAAAACAAAAATACAATCAATAATAACGAAACCAAATTCAAATTTTCTGCAACTCTAGTATCAATCATCTAAATCTTTTCAGTAGTTCAAAAGTTATGAATAACGTTCTAATAACTAACGTTCCTAGAGGAACATCGCCCAAGCAACCAGAAGTTCGTTTTTTTCTTAAGAACTGAACTTACAAGTTCACATATAGTTCGAATGAAGTTCCATGGAACTTTCTTGCTGATTAATAAGATATAACAACATCATATCGAACTTCAATCTCAATAAAGTACAGCCAATCTTTCAAAGAAACTTGAAAGTTCAATATTGGTTTCTCGTTCTACTTCTTTGGAACTTTGAAGTTAAAAAAAAAGTATCGATTGTACTCGATTCTAACTTCAAAAAAAACGCAAACAGCAAGTTCCATTGAAAGTGCTTTTCGCACTTTTAATCAGCTTGAAAGTTCATAATGAATCTATGTCAGAACTATTTTCCAACTTGAAAGTATTCTTTAAGTTCCGATGGGTACTTTATAACAACTTGATAGAATTAAAATAATGTGAGTTCCGAATAAGTTCGGTGTGAGCTCTAAATGTTCTCTAAATGTTCTAGTTCAGAATTAGGTCACCAATTTTTTTCTAAGCAACTTTATTGTTTTCAAAACAAATGTTGTGCATACGTTTGAACATTACAGTGCTATTTTCAAGCTTTTTAAAGAAAATATGAATTATTCGAAAGAAATAAAAAAAGAATGGTTTATTCTATTATCATCGGAACAAACTGCTTGCAAAATGGAAAAAGGAAAATGGATCGCGGACTGGTAATATAAACAATTTCATGGCTTTTTCTCTATTCACATTCACGCTTTACTTTTTTGTATAATTGTAATTTGTATAATTTTAATTTCCAATAAACGCTTCGCTTCGGCAAAGGATTTCATCGGGCTGCGCCTTACCGTGCACTTATATTTCAGCCACGACTTTTTCGGGCAGCTGTTTTCATCCCGAAGCAATCTCTCCTGCTCAGCGATGTTTTTCGCATTCGGCCAGAAAATGATTTTTCCGCTCTTGGTATCCCGTGTACATTTCCCCGGGACGACGGAAAGCTCCTTCCCGCCCTGAGCATTATCGGTTTCCACGACGATGAACGGCATGTCTGGATGAAAAAGGCATTCGATTATTAAGTTTCCCTTTTTTAAGTCAAATTTAAGTACATACTTATTACTTTTGCGAAATTTTGCAGGAATTCAAGCGAACTGATGAAATTTCGGAAAAATATACCGACGGGAATCAAAACAAACACTGAAATGTCAAATGACGCACGTTCACATGAAGTTCCGCATAATATTATAACGAGTTCTTCATGAAACTTTCATGTTCACAAG
The DNA here is from genome assembly GCF_029784135.1 of Toxorhynchites rutilus septentrionalis. Classification (NCBI taxonomy): domain Eukaryota; kingdom Metazoa; phylum Arthropoda; class Insecta; order Diptera; family Culicidae; genus Toxorhynchites; species Toxorhynchites rutilus. The sequence continues at coordinate 115,602,053 of NC_073746.1, forward strand.
GAGTTCTTCATGAGACTTTCAAGTTCAGATGGAGTTCTTAAAGAACTCAGTGAGGATTTTTAAGGTACCGAAAAGTTCCATAAAAAGGATTTGATTACTTTAAAAAGCAATAATGTTTGACATCAACACAAGAAGTAAAATTATATGATAACTCATATTGTTCGCGTGGAGCAGAGGTATGCATTCTGGGTTTCAAGAGGAAGATCTAGGTTCGAGGCTTGGTAAGTACAGTCATAAAAATGTAAAAAATATTGAGCAAAATAAAATAACTCGGCAACCAAGAGAATCACAAAAATCGTTAAAATCGTCATAATCAGTGGAAAATATTTATTTTGGGCGTATTTTTTGGAACGCTCTTTAAAGCTACTGTTAGATTGCTCTAGAGCGGCCTAAGCGAACTTTTTGTGAACTCTCTAGTTTTCAAGAGAAGTTGTTTTGCATGCTATAAGCAGCTTATTCAGTGAATGTGAACTTTAAAGTTCGGTTAACTACCTAAAAATTGAGCTGAATAGAATTCCCTTCATTGATCTCTGATGAGCTGATTAAACTCAAAAGAAGAATGTTATACGAACTTTTGGTTGCTTGGGCGCTGTCTCAACGTTAGATTACTTTCGTCATTTTGATTAGTACTTTGTTGAGATTTCTATGCCAAATAACACGCCTTGAATGCATTCTGAGTGGCAAGCTCTAGAATACGTGGTCACGAGTGCAAGTCAGAGGATATTTTTTTGACGGAAAATCCCTTCGACTAGAACGGGAATAGAATCCGAACTCACGGCATGTTAGGTGTGACGCTAACCACTCGGCCACGGGAGCACACCCTAAAATGGAAATGGGAACCCTAATTAAAAAAATTAAAAATAAGGGTCCAATATTCTGCGATAATGATCAAAACTGCCACTTTTCACGAAAATCTGAAAATCACTATATCGGTTTAGAATAAAATGGCTGTATAAAAACTACTCAATAAAACTTTGAAAGATTAGGTATAAATTGTTCATTGCATAAATTTTTGGAAGAATTGGGTACTTTAACATAAATATTTACAGAACATTTCCTTTAATCCTAAATATGACTAATGGTAATAATTCCTAACATAGTGATAGATAAACTCATTCCATGAAAAAAAAATACTGAAATCAATTCCTCTTCTGAAGGAGCGTTGAATCATGATGACCATTAGTTTGATCTATTGTGGTGCTCTGACATTCAGTTTCAGTTTCAGCACACAACAAAAACGTAATTCAATAAATGCTTCTTTTTTGGAATTCTTAAAATGCTTTTTCCTAACCTTCCAGACGATGATACGATGATACATATTCTTGGGCACGAAATCAAAACATGAATTATAATCTTATACTTACCTCACCCACGCTTCATCGAGTTCAAAGCAACAAAAACACACTTGCTTATAATTTGCATCTCAGTCGCAATTTTTACGATCGCACTTTTGGTCGTCGAGATTGACGGGCGAATCATTGCACCGGAAATGCAGATCACAATAAATTTCGACCGAGCCATAACTCTTCGATCATTTCGTACCAGACACCCGTGTGTTTCTCGAACGCTATTCAAGCTAATGTGTAGCGTCAAAAACATATTGAACCACAAATCAAGACATAAATCTCCTACGCCCAGTTCCTTCAGCACAAAAGATAAAATCGATTTCGTTCTTTCGGTCTGGGATTTCGCTTGCGCAGAGGACCGCCAATGCAATGCCAGCAGGGGAATCACGTGTACCTACAACTATTAACTCGGACAACCTGCTGGGAGGCGAGTCGAGTCGAGCGGATCACAAGTCGAGATCAGAAGACACTCTTGGTTTACACACGGTAGAATGGGATGAAAGCAGCGGTCGTTTTTCGGTTATCCAGTGACATTCCACACCTCATTTAACACCCAACTAGAGTCTGTTAAAAGTCATCGATAAGCCGATTTTCGGATTATTGATGACCCCTCGTGGGCAGACCGTGGTAACTGACGGGGGCGCCCCCGTTGAAGCCCACTGTGGGTACACACTGTTATGACAACGATAGACACTCGTTCGTCCTCATACGGCACCCCTGAGATGACTGTCCGGCTAGATTTATGTCCCGATCGGAAATGAACTCTTTTATGCATTTTATAATTCTATTTCTCATTCTCATTCAAATCGAAGTCGAATCTCGACGGTGATTTGCGTTGCCCAAGTTAAGCAGCAATGTATGGGTTCGGGGCCATTAAAGGCTCATTCTCAAGCAGCACAATGAATTACCAGCTCGTTCAGATATTTACGCTTTGAATGAGTTGATAATACATAAATTTTAACTCAAAAGCCCCATGCCGTTATTGAATTAAATACTGGCGATGACGAATAAAATTACCCTCGCGCTAGACCCTCGCCATCCACTGTCTGACCGTTGCCGCTTTAAGGTTCCCGGCCGAAACATCCAGCCGAGTCATAATTTCAGTGTCTATCTAATTTCCTAAAATGACATAAATTATCTTTTTATTATTTAATTTTATATTTCGTTTTATAAAAGTAAATAAATTTTGATTTTATTGGACCGCCTTGTTTCCTTCATTCCCATCCTTCCGTACACTTCCATGCGCTCGGAGATCTCCCCCATGGCTAACATAATAGAGAGGGAGGGATTGTTGAAGAATTTGGTGTGCATTCTGAGTGGTTCGCAATATTAAATGATTCAGCTATTGAAACCAGAATTTTTGACAGAAACACTCACATGGGTTAATACGAATTTACTATCGAATAACTACTGAAAGCTCAAAATGGGTCAAAGATAAATTCATTAACACGTTGAGTGCCACGCGGTTTTGTAGCGACTTTCCCATCAGGCCACACACTGATATCGTTGTACAACAATGCGAGGCGCAATACTGGAAAATTAGAATTTACTCGACGGAAATTTTTGAACGTATTAGGGCCATCGTTTCTTATCGCAAGACCATATTTCTGCTCGAAAGCAGTAAAATTTCTACGAAAAAAAAGTCAAAGGAGGGTTGTGTCCGAGACACGACCGCATAGTTGACGTAGGATTCCGTTAGGATATCGGTTGATTTTGGATATGTTTGAAGAATTACATCGTTAAACTCTTCACCAATGTAATATAAGATAATTACCAATACCCAACACAATTATCATTTTTTCTCATCAATAAAAACATGTTACTTTAATATAGAGAAAACATATTTGAAATTGAAAAGGTAATTTTCTTTTATAATTTTTACTTCGTGGGTGTTTATTCAACCCAATGCGAATTTTAATTGGACTAACAACACCTAATACTATATGTAGAGCACAGAGGCGAACCAGCCCAGGAGGCTGAACGCCTCTCAAATAAAGAATAAAAAAAAATATATGTAGAGCATACAGGAATCTAATATTCCTTCACTTTTCCAATTTTTCTCCAATTTTTCACATTCCTTGGGTGAAAATGAACACAACAAAACAAACAGCTTAAACCAAATGACCCGTTCTCGAGCGGGAACATATCTTGGTTTTTATTTATGAAAATTGAAATAAATCATTTCATATATCAATCATTTTTAACACAAATGCTACCTTATACAATTTTACACTTACACTTGTGCCAAATTTTTCACAATACACGATCGGTCATTGATATGAAAAAACACTGCCGATTTCCCTCAGGCAGCTTGATTTTGATGGAATATATTTCCGTAGGAACAAAAGCTCCCCCTACTTTCATGTATTTGTAATGCCGAGTTCCCCCAGGCAGCTTGGTTTTGATGTCTCTGTTAGGGACTTGCTGCATGTGTCGTCAATTTCGACCAATCATAAGTGGGTATTTCCGTTAGGATAGAGTTGAGATTTTTCAATTGTTCGATCGTTAGTTTCATGACATATATTAGTTTCTTCAATATAAAAAATTGTTATGGAGTGTTGAAATCGATTGACGCAAAAATTTCATCAATTCATCATGAAATGACTAAGCAATAAGCGTTTGAAATTGGACAATTTTCACGATGTGCTCGATTTTCGATTTTCAATTTGTACCCCAATATGTTCCCGAAAGACGTAATCCTACGTCAAAAAATAAATTAATTTCTACCTTTATCATCATATTTTATACTGTCAGTCACCGGTGACTGACGAGGCCTGAACGAGCTCGGTGTCTGTCACCGATGACTGACGTGGTAGTCAACGTGTTAACTATGGCAATTGAAATGTGGAAAATGTCGAGATCTGCATCGAAAAAATTGTATTATTGTTTCTTTCTGCTCTACGGAGCTTCCTTCAGCGATACTCTTATTGACGTAGGACTACGGCTTACATTAAGGGTGCCAAATCAGAAAACAGGTAACTTTTCTATCAAATAAAGTTAACGTTAATAACTATTTTTGCTGTGAACGGATTTTAACGATTTAAATACCAATCGAATCGGAATCTGTTCATTTGTATGCTTTCCCGAACAGAGGTGTCAATAACGGGCAACTTATGCAGCCGCTAGAATAGAAATCAACACCGTTGCTGGGGGAGCTGGACAGCGAGGGATCGAGTGTCTTTCCCAAGGCAATGGTGAACGAGTAGGAATGTTTCCCAAGGGTCTTTTTGAAGACTAGAGACGAATGAACTGAAAATTTTAAAGTCTCTTTAATTCAATAAAGAAGAAGAAGACGAAGAAGAAGAAGAAGAAGAAGAAGAAGTATAGAAACAACGAATGGGGATAGCGAAAAAAGGATTTTTGGGAAGTAAACTCCACCCTTGCATAGTAAGTAAGCTGTCGGTAGCGTATAAGTACTGCATCTCCTCTGAGGAAAATTCTCAGAATCTTTCTGTGCCCGAAACAACAAAGGTAACTTATTCTGCTCGTTTTGTAGTTTATGTTTCCCCTCGAGCTGTGAACGCTAGCGAATATTTCACTTGAAGTACATCTGGCATTGCAATTACGACAACCATCCGAGCCATGGCAAAGCAGGCGAAAAAAGATAAGAGTGCAAGTGATTATAGGTCACTTCTAGCCATCAGTGTTTTGCTTTGTGTGTGTTGCTTGTTTTCGTTGCGCGAAACTTAGAACATTCGCTCATTTCCTGTAGATGTGAATAGCACATCTTCGATACTTTTAGTTGCCATTCGTATCTGCTCTCGTGTGCATTGGCTCTGTACGGATGCAACAAGCTCCTAGCTTTGTTGACGGTTTGACCGAGAGTCGAGAAACGATTTTTCATAAACGATCATTCTCGCGATGTTTCATTTTTATCGTTGCAACTGCGTGCATCTGTTAGGCGCGTGATTGATGCTTGCTGAATGGCGATGCACGGAAGATGGCTCTCGTTAAACACTCAGTGCAATGCGTGCATTGATATAAAGAAACAAATTGCGACATATGACCAGTTAGTGTATTGTTCTCGCAAAGTTAAGAATGAATCTTTGCTTCTCGAAATTATTCTACAAAACCACGCAAGCCATGAAACCTTTTCAAGGTTCCCGGAACTTTTTACTGAAGAATTATTTAAGAAATTTCTGCTCTCAACCAACACAACAAGGAACTATACGAATCTTATACTTCATACTACGAGATGAAAAATGGCATAACACGTTTCGTTAGCCCTGTGGAGAAATTCTATTCAAGTTGGATTTATACTATCAGAGAAGTTCACCTGAAATAGTGAAACCGATGAGATTAGCTTTCACATTAGTTTTTGGACCCGCAGCTTTGTAGATGGGATTTCAATGGTTTGGGGAGAATTTTCTCAAAAAGGCCCGGTTCAGAAAGCTTACCATCAAAACGAATGAACAGTCCGAAGTACAACGGTGTATTTAAGAATCATTCACTGCTGTTTTTGCATCAAAACATTCTGAAAGTTGGTTAATTTGTCATCAATTCATGTAATCCGGAAGGTCATGGCATTGTTTAATGAATAGGGGCTTCAGATTCTGGACAGGTTAGCTTTTCTACCAGATCACAACCCTATAAAAACTTATGAGGAGTGATCGTACGAATAGTAGATGCAGATTACAAGCAGTATGAGTGATTGGAAGAGTTTAAACGAGCATTATCCTCTGCGTAGAACGAAATACATACTACAAGGTGCGCCATCTTGGTCGAAGTCCTTAAAACAAATTGTCTTTCGTCTCGGCTGAGAATCAGCCTTTGAACTAGTCATTTTTCCTCACAATTCAGCAAAAAATGACTAACATATGCAGTATGCAAAGAAAAGTTTATCCATCCCCAAACGGATACTACGATTTAAGTGTGTTTTACAGAGATTTAGTGTGTATTTAGCAACTTTCTCGAATGTAAACATTGTATCGGGCTGTCATGTAATGCTTTTAAAGTTTTCGAGCTAAAAAAAAAAATAGTTTCGTGTTTAAAATTGGAAGTTATTCGTTGCAAAATGACCAAAAAATGCACAAATTTCGATCAGCTTCCGAAATTTGATTATTGAACAACACAAAACTGGCAAAAGCTACCGTAGTATTGCCGATATTTTCCAGCTTCACAAAGATACGATCGCTAGGATTGTGCAGATGTACAAAAAGCGTGATTCTATCTCACCAGCTAAGCGACCGAGGCGTCCTTCAAAGACAACTGGCCGAATTGACAGAGCTATCGTGAAGAAGGCGGAGCTGGACCGGGGACTGTCAGCTCCGAAAATTGCGAAACAGATTGAAAGCGAGTTTTCCATTCAAGTGACATCACAATCCGTACGAAAACATCTTCATAAGAAAGGTCTGAAGGGCCGAGTAGCACTTAAAAAACCATGGTTGTCCGCAAAAAATATCAAAAAAGATTGACGTTGGTCCAGGACCACATTTTATGGACCATTGCTGACTGGAATAAGGTGATTCTGTCAGACGAGACGAAAGCAATGCTATTTGGGTTTGATGATATCACAAGAAAATGGCGGCAAATCGGTTAAAGTTTGAAAAAGTAGTGTTTGCGGCCTACAGTCAAGCATGGTGGTGGTGAGTTACTTTACCAACATTGATTTTTTTAACATAATAGCATAACTTGGCTACTTTCGGCGTTGGAGAACTTGTGTTCATCGATGTAATCATGACCAAGGAGGTTTATTTGGAAATTTTGAAGCGAGAACTACCAACAATTGCATAAAAGCTAAAGTTGAGGCGCAGATATACGTTCCAACAAGACGGAGATCCGAAGCACACCTTAAAGCTGGTTTTGCAGTGGTTCAAGGAAAAGCGTAGCAGGGCTATGGAGTGGCCAGCACAGTCTCCCGATCTGAATCCGATCGAGCATCTCTGGTCAATTTCGAAAATTGAGCTCCAGGAGCAAAAATCAACATGCATCTATCAATTGCGGCAATGAATGAGACAAAATCACCCCGGAAACAACTGCTAAGCTACTAAAACTATGTGAGCCAGAGGGGTGGATATATAGTTTTTCCGTTATTGACATAGGACTATGTCTTTGATTTATATATAGGGGGGTCACTCTACGAAAAATATAACGATTCATTAAGAGTTTTCGAACGCATATTACTCAAAAACGTTATTGCGACATATGTTGTGTTATATACCATTAGACAGGAAATTTATCGAGCATTTTTGACGTGGGACTATGTCTAACCGGAATATATGGGGGGTAAAATGAAAACCTAAACAAAGAACATGCAGGAAAAAAAGAAAGATTCCGAATGCTTATAACTCGAACATTTCTTACTGGATCGGAAAGATGTTTGCATCAATTGACAGGGAATATTTCTACGCATCTATCGCAATTAATAAAATGTTATTTTTCATTAGATAAACAATTAAATAACTGTAAAATGTTAAGCGTTATCTAAACGCCCTAACTACCTCGTTTTGATTGGCCCGATTTACGGTTTCCCCAACACAGCCATCATAACTAAGCAGCTTTGAGGAAATCGGCAATGCAAACACTTGAAAGCATGGGGATTTTTGTTCTCACCGAAACAGTGTTGGCAGTGTTGGAGGAATTGGCATAGCAAATACATGAAAGTCGGGGGTATTTTTGTTCCGACTGAAATGTGTTTCCCCTACACAGACTTCAGAACCAAGGTGTCTGAGGAAATTGGCATTGCAAATTCATGCAGGTCTGGGGTATTTTTGTTTCGACTGAAATGTGTTTAACTAATACAGACTTCTAAACCACGGTGCCTGGGAAAATCGGCATTGCCAATAAATTCAAACTGCGAGTACTTTCGAACTTGCTTGCCTTTGTGCAGACTAGAATATGTTTCCTTAACATGCTCTTCTAAACTTAGGAACCTAGGAAAATCTTGCAGATATTAGAAGCGAATGAACTTTCAAGTTTAAAGGCTCTATAATATAAAAAGTATAAGTTGAAGTTGTTGCTTCGTGCAAGCCGGGGGAACTTTTGCACCCGCATGTTTTTTTGCACTCCGAAAAGTTTTTTCTTAACACGGATTACAAAAATGGGTACGAACACAACGCTTTGGTTTGGTTATTCAAGATTGTATTGAAGGATATGCCTTCATATCTTCTGCTCATTAAATTTCTGGCACTGAGTGCCAGATTCGCGGTTCGAGAAGTACGTACACTTGAGAGATGCAAACTTCAGATGAAAGTGCAAATAAAATATTCGTTTGATGATTCTTCCGTTCAAACGTAAAAGGATTGTCATTATTTGTCAATTTATTTGTAACGAGGAACTATCACAATGCATGAGTTGACCTTACATGGTATTTAATCAATCTCTTTATTCACAAAGCAAATATATTGAATTCGATGAAATCCTAAGCTAAGCTAGTCCCACGTCAACTTTGCGGTTATATCATAGATATAACCCACCCATTTTTTTTTTGCTTAAAACATGAACTGTGAATATAGAGAAATAAGTTAACCATTTGACGATTAAAAGGGGATATTTTCTCTCGATTGCACTTACCCCTCGCACTCCTCCTCGACGCAACGAGGAATCTTTTTGCCTGAATTCGGGCGTTGCGCTCACAATGTGAATTGTATAATGAATTATTCTCCATTTACCGATAATTGACATTTATCAGTTATTGTAATTGTTACCCAATCAATTCGTGCTCAATTCACGTTTTTATTGTGTAGGTCTTGCTACTAACAATTCATGTAATTGTGGTCCAGGATGTCATAATATCGAGCATGTTATGTAAAAATACAATCAATGAATTTAACTGACTGCTGATTTAGAAGATCGAAAGGGTATACAGTAACAATCCCGTCCGTATCTACTCAAGCATATCATAATCTACTCACGCATATCATAATCTGATATGCGTGAGGATTATGATAGCTTGAGTAGTCGCGATTTTAATATTATGCTCTCTATATATAGCTTCCTAAGGAACCCGCTTCATTTCCTCGAATGCACATGCCAATTCTCCTTTCCTTTCCTTATACATAAGCAGAACTTAGCCCCCTATAAAATCAATTCACTACAGCAGTTACACGAACGTGCTTCCGGATTCTAACCCGTTGAAGAATACTAGTTCATACAGGAAATGTTTTTTTTCTGGGCTTCCATTTGATGTATCAAAAGTGGAAAAATACAGATTTTGAACAATGAAAAAACTCAATTCAAATGCAATTGCCTATGTCAAGATCCCGTCCGTGCCCCTAGGTCAGACCCATCAACTTTTTCTAACTTTTTTTAATCATGTCTCAAATGCCACGGGAATTGTTTTTTATTTTGATCTCGGATTAATTGGCTTTGTTTTTACATAAATATTAATGAACTGAACAACAGTTAACCGTGTTTTAATTTTCTGGTGGGTTTTTTTGGAAGAAATCTGATTTTTCACTGGGGGTGGATAAACTTTTTGTGCATACTGTAAAATGTCGATCAAAGGATGCATTGTGTACAACTAAAATCGTATAAAATGCGATAACCTGGATTTTATTCATCAGTACAGATTAAGTCTCCATTCGGTGTAACACACATCGGTTTTATGATTTACACTATCGTAAAATCGATTTATACAAAATCATATATACAGAAAAGGCTGATGCAGTTTGTAAGTCGCATGAACATATAAAATTAATCAATGTAGTACTGCGAAAAATTGTATTGTATGCTGTGGAAAATCGTTCAACAGTGAATCAAATTCGTAATCGAGGCCAAAGTACTTCATATTACTTGACCATTTCTATACTAATTTCAAGGCATTTCTACTAGAATACAATAGACGACCAGGAAGTATGTATCCGATTGCATCTTTTCATATGTATGTATGTATATTAGGGTGCCAATAAAAATGGTCATCTCGAATTCAAAGAGTAAAAGTTTGAGTTTTTTGAAAATCGAAAAATCACTCGAATGGGGGAATTAAGGGAATCGGGTGTTTTGGATTTTTTTTATGCCAAATGTCTCAAAATTGCTTGAAACGTCGATATACGAGTTCTTGTCAAAAATCGACACTCTGGGACTTTTTATTCGGAGAACGAGACGAAACGCATGGTTTTGGGTGCCGATAAAAATAGTTATCTCGATTTTTCATTTGGAATTCGCGGCGAAATGTTGATTCGCACGATAATATACCCAATGCAAAATATTAGTTCAATCGGACTTCATTTTCTAGTGTCGCAGACGATAAAATTTGAGTTTTTTGAAAAACGAAAGATCACCGAAAATCGAGGTTTTCAAAAAAAAAAAAGGTTAGTGCCGAATGTTTTAACACTTTACCGACCGGCTCGAACATACTATGCCCTTTTCACCGCCCATTCAGCCGCAGATCGTCCGAAACACTACTAAGTGTTTGCTAAAGCTTGAGTTTAGAGAAAAGCACCGATTATCTGAATAAAGAATACGAAATGCTTGCTGCTTGCTACTTGTCAGCCTAACCTAACCAAATCTAACAGAAAGATCGAAAGTCGATTAATCGACAACCGGTCGGTAAGCGCTGTGGAGCAAAAGTCGAATAATCGACGGCCGGTTGGTAAAGTGTTAAAATTGCATTACTCGTCGAGATTTACTGTTATCTTGAAAATTTTTTTGTTTTTTGTCGCTTGGTCGTTTTTCTGTCTGAAAAGTCGATTTTTGACAATTTTTTTTGAGATAATTGCTCAAACTTTGACCGCTTTGCGCCACTCTCCCTAAAGCCCGATTGAGCTGATATTTTGCATAGGGTGTTTTTTCAAGGTGGTGAATATTTTGTATAGGGTAACTTTTTGAAATTTTAGGGTCGATTTGTTCCCATACATTCATTGACACAGCAATGTATATGTACGAGTTCTAACTTGTTTAGAATTATGTTCCAGATGGACGTGCGAGATAGCTGTTGCTTATCATCCAAACAACCGGAGCTTGAATCCCATAGGAACAAATTTTCTTAACCATCGCCACCACTCATTTCAAATATTATATTTATACTCCCTCCCACTAAAAGTAAATTGTATAGTTCCTATTTTTAGAAACATAAATGTTGTCATATACACAAATGGCGATTCGTGAAGCGAAAGCGAAAAATAATTATAACCTTACGAACATTTTCCGCCATTTGTTTTTGCTTGCCTGTAGTAAATCGTACATATCAGGGCGGTCCGATAAGTACTTAGCCTCATCACCCGATGGTGTCAGTAACGCAAGAGAGATTACTATCGTGTAGTACATTCTCGTAAACGGCTACTGTCAAAATTTCAAAATTTTTACTTTACACTCAAAACCGTGTGTGGAAGCGGGCGTGTCCGCGGATTTTAGAAAAATGGAAAAAGAGCAATATCGGTCGGTGATTCGATTCATGTTTTTTGGAAGGGAAAACGCGCAGCGGAATCAAAGAGCACTCAGATGCTGTATACGGTGACTCTTCTCCTTCGATGGCGACCGTCAAAAATTTGCTTAACGAGTTTTAACGTGGTTGCACGTCGGTGCGCGAGATAGCTGAAACAGTAGGTATCTCAAAAGACCGCGTGGGTCATATCCTGCATGAAATTTTCGGCATGAGAAAGCTGTCGGCGCGATGGGTGCCGCGTTTGCTCACTCCAAACAACAAGCGCAACCGTGAGACCATTTCAGAGCAGTGTTTGATGCTGTTTATGTGCAATCCGAAGAAGTTTCTGCGTCGTTTCGTGGCCGTCGATGAAACATGGATCCACTGGTACACACCAGAGACCAAGGAACAGTCGAAACAGTGGACTTCACCCGGCGAATGTGCCCCGGAGAAGGCGAAGACTGTCCTATCGACCGGAAAGGTGATGGCCACCGTTTTCTGGGATTAAAAAGATGTGATCTACATCGACTACCCTGAGAAGGACAAAACGGGCACAGGGCTCTACTATGCCGAATTATTGGGCCGATTCGACGCCGAATTGCAGTGAAAAAGGCCCCATTTGGCGAAGAAAACAGCGCCGTCACCATGGCCAAGTTGGTCGAATTGCACTGCGAACTGCTGCCCCGTATTCTCCAGATTTGACCCCGTACGATTTTTGTTTGTTTCCAAACTTAAAAAAGCCACTCGCCGGGCAGAAATTTGAGTCGAATGAGGAGGTCATCGCCGCCAAGGAGGCATACTTTGCAGACCTCTAGAAACCCATTTTTCAGATGGATTAAAGAAAGTTGGAGTATCGCTGGGTCAAATGTATCGAGCTAAAAGGAAACTATGTTGAGAAATAAATCGCCACTTTTCCAAAATATTTGTTTTTTTTTGTTCTGTAAGCTAAGTACTTATCGGACTGCCCTCGTACGTATGACAATAGTCGTACTAGATGCATATCTAAGTCGTATATTTATCCACACTAATTTGCAAGCAATTATCATATATGTATGCAGCCATTCCATGCCAAACCGGTATAGTGGTTCTCAGATGTTCTTCAAAAGCGGTAGTTTTGTTCTTTATCGAAAAAATATTTGACCCGTATTTTTTTATTTATTTTTTGTTAGGGTGACCATTTCCATTGTAGGATGGTCTGAAAATCCATTTTGCCAAAAATTTTGCCAAAAATGACTTTTTTCTAAAATTCATGACATTCGAACCACTGGACCAATTCAGATGTTCGACATATTAAATTAAAGCCAATTAGCTGGTCCTATGGAAAAAAATACTACAGTTGCAGAAAGTTTGAATTATGTTTTTGTTATTATTGATTTTATTTGTTTCTATAGTTTTCATGGTCTCTGAACCAAAGGCGCTATATTTTTTTATATTTTTTTCTGGAAAAATGAGGATTTTTCAAATAACATATCTCGAAACCAGGGAGGCGTTTTTTTTCGTTTTTAAGTTATGATTTTTCAAAGTTGCCCGATGGTCAAAAAAATCATTTTTCCATTTTTTCCCAAAAATGATTTTTTTCAAAAAATTATTACTTTTGAACTACTGGACCGATTCAGATGATCATTATATTAAATTAAAGCTAGCCTTTTTTTAAAAAACAGGAAGTGGGTTATATCTATGGTATAACCGCAATGGTGACGTAGGACTATCGTTGATTTAGTGATCATTTGTTTGGAGGTACAAGGTTTTATGCACACAATATTGGATACGAAAATATCCTACTGATGGGGAAGAATAATCTTCAGAAGCTTTCCTGCTTATTACACTTGATTGAAAAATTACAAAATCAAATGTATTTGGTCGCTGTGTTATATGGTTAGAAAACATTAAAATAAACTCTTTCGCATGAATGTATTTTTCAATTCCCAGGGAAACTGGCAGATTATTTTTCAGCAGCGATTTGATCTTTCCGGAATTTTCTCGATGCTGAATGGCATCCAAACGAAAAAAAATTCCGCGCGTGTATGCGTGTGTGTGGCGGCTGCTCCGATCTCTTCCCGGGGAACCCTTTGTGGCATCACTCTCCTCCTGATGGATTCCCTTCTGGCCTAAGGTGACACCGTTCATCCGCGCTTTCATGATAAATGAAGAGCTTCACCACAACAGCGACAACATGCTCCAATCGCTGTTCAATTATAAATGAGTGGATTTCCGAGCGGCGCTCGCTTATATGATGCCTGATTTCAATAGCCTGTTTTGAAAGCAATTTTAAGACTGTTGAAACAAGTTTTTGGAACAAAAAGTAACAAGTATATAACGCGTAGATATTTTATCTTTCGAATGAAGTGTTTATCATACCATTTCGTTCAGTTGTTTAGGAGCTATTAACGCTCAAAATCTCGGTCTCCGGCGTAACGCTTTCGTTTTCGAAACTTTGATGTTACACCCCGGTATAGAAATGAAAGACGTAGTCCTACGTCAAAAATAATTAATTGGATTATAGTCACATACATCCAGTCTAGTCGCATAGAAATATTGAACGAAAACTGAAAACATGTTAACTTTGAAAAATCATAACTTACAAACGAAAAATAGCACCAAATGAATTTTTGAAAATGATTTTTTTTTTAATTTTGGAATAATAATGCTTCTGTTGAAAAATTTGTTAACGTTACTTGTACTGTTTTGCAGTTACAACGCTGAAACTCTGATACTTTATGGAAAACATCCAATTAAAAATATTGTGATGAAAGTAACTATCTGCCTGCTCAGGTAGCTTCATGAGAACACAATATTCTTCCGAGGGTAGCAATTCTTGGGCAATTCTTGATAGTATATATAAACGAGTTGAACTTTTCGGAGTTCAGTTTATAAATGAACCAACAACAGTGCGATCATAGCTATAGCTCTAAAGTAGCCTCGAAAATAATATAGTTTGAAAGAAAAAGGAGAACACTATGAATCCAAACACTAAAATTATCCAGAACCAACAAGACTCCAATGTTGAGCTTGTCTACGTAAAGCTGACGGGTTCGGCACCGGAAATGGTCGAAGAATATTTGCGAAACCAACAAGGAAACCGGACATCCTCGAAGCCCACGATTCAGTTTCTCCCCAATGGAGAGGGCCGTTTAGCATTTCCTTCGGGAAATCTAACCATCTCGGGCAACGATATTGGTGACCAGGTTGAGTGTATCAAGCAGAGCGACGGTATGAATATGCAAAAAATGGGTAATCTGAAGCGCAAGGTGCAAATACACGGCACTGAAGACGTCTACCAAAAAACAACCCATCGAATGACGACTGATATAACAGAGAGGAGATCCAAATATGTGGAGGAAATTAAACCAAACGACAGGGATATTGGTCGGAAGGTAGTGAATAAATTTCCGGAGCAAAAGTCATCATTGAAGTCCGTTGATAGTTCAGGAGTGGCGACTCGGGTGCACTCGTTCACAGCACCTGGTAGCTATGTCCCAAGGAAGAAGCCGACTAACGAAGGTGAGTTTTCACTACCAGTGTTATCGAACACTAATACTATATCACCAACGGAATCAGTGGAAGGATTATCATTTGAGCGATACGACGATAACTTTACTGTACCAAATGCCAGAAAACCTCGTGTAGCGCATCAAAACATGAAAAACAGTTTTCCAACCTCGGTATCGTCAGAGCCACCCAAGAATAACCGACCAGCTTCTTCAACCACAACAGAACACTCCACCGATTGCATTATACCAAATGCGAAAAAAACTCGGGTATCCCATTACAGCAAGGAGAATAATGAACCGAAAGCGATGTCTAGATCGAAAAAAGTCGAGAGATGTCGCATTTCTTCTGCGACTACAAAAGATGCTGCTTTGAATGATCACAAAGTAGGGAATGCGAAAAATACGACACAACAGAATTCCAGCGATCAGCCGACCGCTCCAAACGCAAGGAAACGTCGACTATCCCATTGTAATCAGAGAAGCTCAAATAAATCTGATGACAGTGATACTTCACTACCAACGGCTGCAAATGCAGTAGTACAACCCGCAAAGAGACCTCGTACCACTGACCATTGTGATAAGAAGAAATATCAACAATCGGTGGTATCTTCTTCGAATAAATCTGAAGAAAGTAGTAGTAATTCGAAATCTCGTGCACCTTCGAAGCAACTGGAAGACAAATGTAGCAAATTGTCAGAGTCAGAAACAAAGCAGAATGAACAAATCAAATTGAAGCGACAGAATTCGGATGCTCAATTCACCATGATAACTTCATTGGAACAACGGCGTAAATATCGAGCCATCTATGATGATCTTTCCAAAGAATACCAGGAGCTAGCAGATGTAACCGATGGAATAAAGAAAAGGTGTGTCATGCTCGAAAGATCGTTGATAAGAAAGCGGGATGATGAGGCGATGCGCAAAGCCATTGAGAACGATATCTATAAAGAGTGGCAGCAATTCGAGCCGGCCAGAGATAAATTTGAGCATCTGCGAAATAATCTAATCACAGTAACAAAACTTATCAACGAGTACGATCGGTCTATCATGTGTATGAAATAATGTTATTTTAGTTTAAGCTCGATCTCTACCAGTTTGTTTTTGCTTTTAATAAAATATCTATGTTAAGTAACAGTATTACATGTTTTTATTGTATGGTATTTTCCCCAGAACGAAGCAATGATTTCGGAGCAATGGCAACTCTTCTTAAGAGCACCATCTCAACACCATCTCAGATAGCAGTGCAGTGTTGTGGGGGTAAAAAAATGATAATTTAAGCAACTTTGGGAACTTGAATTATTGAAAAAAAAAATTAGACCATACATAGCAGATGGGCACTTTTACAGGTAATAAATTTTTCTAACAACAACTTTTTCATGTTTTCTAAGAAAATTATATTTTACTCATTTACTCATAACATTTTTGTATGTAAATTATCGCGATTTCCATGTTCTGCAAACTGTTTTTTTTCTATTTCAAGAACATGTTAAACGCTTTTTCTCTGTAGCCGTGCCACTGGTATTCGGATATATTTTGTCAAAAAACCTCAGCTTTCAGGAAAAAATATTAAAAAATATAAAAAATAAAAAATATTCGTAATTATTGATTATATTTGTTTTTTTCGGCATCGTTTCGGGACCAACGATGCCAAAAAAAAAACAAATAGAATCAATAATTACGAAAACAAAATCCTTCTTTATTCCTGATTAGTTTATTATTTTTTTTCAAACAAGACTAGCTCACTGGCTTTGATTTGATATGTCGATCATCTGAATCGGTTCAGTAGATCAAATGTCATGATTTTTTGTAGTGGAAAAAATGGGAAAAAAATAATTTTTCGGACCACTGGTTAACTTTGAAAAATCATAACTCAAAAACGAAAAAAAAGCCTCCGTGGTTTCGAGATATGTTATGTGAAAAATCTCAGCTTTCCAGGAAAAATATAAAAAATATAGTGCCTTTGGTCCCGAGACCATGAAAACTATAAAAAACAAATACAATCAATAATAACGGAAAAATAATTCAAATTTTTTGCAACTGTAGTATTTTTCCAAAAAAGATCAGCTAATTGGCTTTAATCTTCAATCTGAATTGGTTCGAAAGTTATGAATTTTAGAAAAAAGTCATTTTTGGTAAAAATGCGAAAAAATTGATTTTTCAGAACGCCCTAAAATGGAAATGGTCACCCTAAAAAAAATTAAAAATAAAGGTATAATAATTTGCGATAATGAACAAAACTACCACTTTTGACGAAAATCTGAGAACTACTATATCGGTTTGACATGTAATGAGTGTATATTACCTAAATTTTTGCATGTACATTCCACTTAGGCGCTTCATATACCACGCAAAATATGGGATATGTGTTGCTGTATATACGATAGTTATACGATTTAATGTTTGTTGGGTATTAATTGAACTATACAACAACGCTGAGTCACATGCTGCACAAGTCGTTCATATTACCCTCAATGGAATGATGCATGACTGAATGGAATGATGCATGACTTCCGAAGAGGCAAAAAATGGGTAAATTCGTGGATCGTTCCGAAGGTCAGCAGTTCTTCAGACAAGAAATCAGTATGCAGTCAGGAAGATGAGAAAGTTTATCTTCTTCTGAAACCATTGTCATTAAGGTTGAATTAGTATCAAGTCGAAGACGAGCTATAACACGTACAAGCTGTCAAAAAATAAAATTAGCTGAATATTCAAAGTGGCTGAGAAAGACTCTCACAGGCAGTAAGAGACATAAGTAAGTTCATGGCGCCACAAGAAAAAATAAAAATACGTAACCCTCAGAAATTGAAAAATGGCAATACTTTTTAAACAGACCTATTCCAAAAGTATCCCGTTCTACTATATTTAACACACGTGAATAGTATTGCGTTGTTCTCTGCTCTTAGACTGCTCTTAGTACATATGTCCATTTACCGCAAAACTTTAACTCGGTCGGCACTCGCACTTCCGACCGCAAGGCAATGGCGATGATTATAACCATAACGATGGTGCCGATAACGAACCGTAACGAATGCAATATTGAAGACGAGCAAATCCACAAAACAAACAAAAATCAGTCGTATTATTTATTGCATTCCAAGTCGCGAGTCAACCATAGCTGGGCCCTCTTCGGCAAATGCTTCTGTTCGAAAAGGGAGGTATGTTGGTGGTAGAGGGTCCTCCGAGAAGCGTGTTCCAAACAACAGTGCAAAAATCTGGTCGATCCACCCTAACCGGGATGGTTTACGATCGCATCAGCGCGGGCGCGCGTCATCCCTGGGATTCATTCTTAAAACGCTCCCTCGCGGATCATATCTTGGGCTCACACGGTCTCTCCTCACCCGTTGCCGGTTTGGTTGGGTTGGGATTGTCAACAGTGTGAGAGGCGGAGGCGGTAGCTCCTTCCAGACGCCGTCCGATATGTGGTCGACTTACAAAACGAGCATAAAGGTAAAATATGCTTTACTGCAAATTGGATTTTCTGTTCGCCTCTATAAACAAATTAATGAGCATTTTTTCAATAATTTAACATTTTATTGGATGCGGAATTATCCTACGGGGATGCTTTGGTAAAGCTCTCGGATGGGGGAAGGGAAGCTTCCGAGCGGCGATGGCGAGGTGGCTTAAACATACAATTTGTATCATTTTTCAGCTCAAGTTTAGCGGCGAATATAATGGTGTTATACGGCGAAAATGAATCATTCCCTCGTTGGTTGATATATTGTATACTGTGTGTTCGGTTTATTGGATTTTTCTTTGTTGGCGTTCCTGTGCACTTCACTGATTTTTTTTCTCAATTATTCGTGTGCACTTTTGCAAATATCAAACACACATTTGAGTAATTGTAGAATTTACATCGGATTAATGTTAATTTGCAACAGGGCATGGTCATTTATGAGTTGTTGGCTTGAATCCACTTAAAAGAAATTCCACTTCGACACTCTTTCTGAAACTTTTCTCCGTATGATAATAAGAATAAAATTCTTTAGCATTTTTATCATTCAAATGACAATGTTGGTTCAATTTTCAAAATTACAGCGCCTTGCTGTATCGCATCTATTTTATAGAAATAGAGGTATGCACACTGTCGCATAGTCGAGTTTTGGTTGAAACGTGATATATTGGAAATAGTGTATATATATATATATATATATATATATATATATATATATATATATATATATATATATATATATATATATATATATATATATATATATATATATATATATATATATATATATATATATATATATATATATATATATATATATATATATATATATATATATATATATATATATATATATATACAAAAAACTTGGTAGGCGTGAGAATACCAATCGTGATTTTAGTATTTTTGTATAAACAATATCCAAATAATTTTGTTCGTTTCTCAAACTGATCGTATTCATTCACGTTGTTCAATGACAAATAGCGCTTCGTGACAAATAGTGCTTCGTTCGCTATATCGAACTTCCATTTGCACATGCGTAAGCAACCTCAATTCGCCTAAAATCAAACGCATTGGCGGCGAGCCAATGTGAATGAGCACAATGAATTATTGAATTCTTTAATTTACATATGCTCGAATTGCAGAATGACAATCATGCTATTGTCCACAATCCTGATAAAACACTAACTGGAGAGCATGTGTGCAGATCCAATGCGCATGTTGTTGAATACGTTGCTAGAATCATAGTAGGTGTACAGCGACGCGAGAAATTGTGATTCGAAGATAAAACAATAATATGGAGTTTAACGGCGACAAACACTGTTCCTACCAAGCTATTCACCATCTTCTTCAATGGCTCTAACGTTCACCTTTTCAAAGTAGTATTACTTGCGTCATTTTTAATAATATCTAGTTGAGATTTTTATACTAAGCATCACTCCTTCAATATATCCTGAGTGACCGGCTTTAGAATATATGTGACCACAGTACAAGTAAGAAGAAAATTCCTTGACGAAAAATCGCCCGGTCGTTCTACCTTCATTTATTAGGAACATTATTTCTTATTTTGAATAAATATTTATAAACATGCAGTCAGATGAGACGAAACAAACAAAAGAGTGGATAGAGCTTGACGACTTTTTATGTGTATCGCATGATGATTCGACGCGCCGTGACACTGTAATTCTACGATGTCGTGAGCAGAGCCAACAATTCATGATCGACATGTATGTAAAGTTAGAGAGTGAACGACTGCGATTCCGCACAATAATAGGAGCGACGTGATGAATAATGCATTTACCTGCGAGACGCTATCATGAGCAAGGATGGAAAACAAGGAAGCATGATGCGATTTACGATTAATCGCAAACTGCACAGATCGCAATCTGTGCAAACTGCGACTAACGATTAATCCTCACCAAATGATTTTCTCTTGGTGACTCTGAGTTGACCAAAGTATTGCTAGACTGAATCTAGTTCGAATAATTGAGTTACTTTCCTTCCTCGTTTTGTTTACATCTCGTAATAATAATTTGCTCAATGGGAATGAGTATCTCTATGGCGTGCGCTTTACGATTCTCGCTCTCTCGTCCGGGCGTTCAATTTTCCTCTCCGAGCGCGTTTACATTGATGAAACTGTGTGAGGAAAAAATGCGCTTCAGCAGATAGGACGACATTAATGTTAAATGTTCCACAGAGGATTTCTCAGATGGAGTTTAAATCCATTTACAATAGACTACAAACAATAATCCCTCTCAAATCACTAATTTTATGAGTTAATGTAAATGCGTTATTGGCAAAGGCTAAAGTGACCAGATGGTCAGAGGTCTAACGCGGGACACAAAAAACAAAACGTTATGTGAACATAAACCATAGTTTAGCGAGTCTAAACTGATCAGTGTTATTTCTTTCTGAGTATCGGCACTCAGTTGTGATTTTCCGGTGGTTTAGATTTTGTTTACGCCCGAAAATCACTCGCTCAATCAGAGCATTTACGCCTGGCAAGCACGATTCAAATTCTACAATTTTCTTCAAATTACCGAATGGAATGCTCGAAAATTCCAATTTATTTTTCATCGATTTTAATTTTAACGTATGCATTCAAAAAAAATTTCGGATAGCGATGAAAGATCATTTATGGGAACAAATTTTATTTATATCATACGTTTATTAAGTCTACAACGAAAATGATTCAAGGATGTTGATTCGCAGCAGCAGCACTGTCAAGCAACTTGATGATTTTTCCATACTGCAAGCTCCACCCCACATCTGAGCAGCAGGCAATCACACAGAAGGGGTAGCTTGAGGTGCTGGTAAAAAACTTCTTTCCGGCGAAAGAAGCTAAAAACTTCTTTTTGTGCTCATATTGAAAGACGAGACGTACTTGATGCTAGAATTCAACGAATGGCAGGGGACCGGGTACTTTACGTTCCCCAGGTATCCGATGACGTCGAATATATCATTCACATCAAGTTCTCGAAGAAGGTCCTTCTTTGACAGACGTGAAGGGAATGTCCAAGCCGCTCTTCTTTCGAGTCATATGGTGAACGGTGAGATATATAGTACGAAGTACTTGCCAGAGTTGAGAAGGTGATGTGGTCTTTATGCTGAACCTGGGATCAGCCCATTATACCAAAAGATCACTGGAGGATGGCTCGGTTGGAGATATACATTGTCGCGAAGACCACCAACCTTCCCAACATTCCCCAGCTTCGCTCTATAGAAAACTTTTGGGCGAATGGCCAGAATAGAGAGACAGACGACCACCAAAGCCACGAAAAGGTAAAATAATACGCCGATATACATCGTTCCATCGGCCATGGTTCAGGTTCCGGCTAACTTCCGTAAGACCGCCCAGCGCTTCATTTACGATACTTCATCAAACAACTCTGCCTCCTCCTGTCGAGTATACACTAGTTCTTCCGGCTTATTTAGAACGCTAAGCCCTGTCCGAGCTAGAGGACCAAAGATGAACGTAAATATTTACTCATAAAATTTTTGGATTTTGGAACTCTACATAATTTGTATGCAGATAGACTATCCACAGTTTGTGGGGGGAATACTCATACAACTCAAATGGGTAATGATTATTTGCTATCACAAAGCTGAGAAATTTTTTGACGTATTGTTTTACTACTGATTCATTAAAAAAAAAAGCTTTTTTTTAACTGTTTTCTTATCCTGAGACTGGCTCACCATATTGCACTGCTACTAAAACCGTAGGCTAACCTCAAGGATGTTTTTTATTCATTTTCGGCGAATAATCAATAGAGTGCC
This sequence comes from Toxorhynchites rutilus septentrionalis, assembly GCF_029784135.1. NCBI lineage: Eukaryota > Metazoa > Arthropoda > Insecta > Diptera > Culicidae > Toxorhynchites > Toxorhynchites rutilus. The sequence continues at coordinate 115,624,421 of NC_073746.1, forward strand.
GTGTTATGAAACATCAGAACAATAGCAAAAACAACCTCACGATTATAAGGTGTTGGTTCGGTTATTCCAGACGACATTGGAATATATTCCATCTGATAATCTTTAGGAAGGTTAACGACCTTCAAAGGATAAATTTATTTTGGGAACATTAAATTGATGTTCATGACTTCCAGTCGGACGTTTATCCGTATAATTGTGTGGTCCTCACAAAGCATATATTCTAATGCCGTCAGTTCACTTATAGGTAGGATATTTTCTGCGATACCGATTTTCCAACAGTATTTATTCGACAATATGGAGATTGAATACCTGAAATTAACCAGATTCAACCAAACAAATCTGCGGACAAAGCAGTATGTACACTGAAGAGATGCAACAAGTTTGGAGGGATATGAAAAAAAAAAACAAAACATCTACTGCCACATATGTCGGAAGTCCACGATATATGAATAACATATTATATGTCCATACTAATTCATTACATTTATTTGTAACGTAACCACACAGAATTGAATTAATCAAATATGTGATCCGTTTTATCTACAAAATAAAAAACAAGAAGTGGGTTATATCTGTGATATAAGCGCAAGGTAGACGTAGGACTATCGTTGGCTCGGTAATCATTTATTTGAAATTGGATCTGAATCGATTCTTAATGCATGAATGAATGAATATTTTGAAAGATTGCTGAATGTTTTTCTTATTAGTGTGTGGGTGAATGAGTATAAGTATGGAATTGTTATTAACAAAAAATTCAACTTTTTCGAACTTGTTGGTGGTCCCGAAACGAACCGATGGAATTTGAGTGGCCTTGTAAAAGCAACTGAAGATGTTTGATACATGATTCATTTTTGTTTTCATGAGAATAACACGAGATTTTTCATTATCACTCCATACGTAGAATAGAAACTGAGGGCGCCATTTCACGGTGAAAACGAAATAAAGTCTCATAATCTTGCATAAAATTCATTTCGTTTTTAACGTGATGTGGTAATTTTTCATGAACAGTCATGCGAAAGCAGAACAGAAACTGATGCTATTAGATTGCATCACGGGAACACCAAGCCGAATGAGTAAATGGGTGCGAATATTCCTTTGCTCGGACGCATTCACACGCAAACAATTTTTCATGACTGTTCCATGCGAAAGCAGAGCAGAAACTGATGCGAGTAAAAGTACTTACGCCTTGCGTATATCCGCTATGGTTTCCCAAGCACTCAGGCAAGCGAGCAAAACAAATCACAGCTTGCATGTATCCGCTATGACGGTCTCTCCAGGTGCCTAGATTTTGCGTCCGTGTTCGTGAACACATTGCGATCACCAATCATCGTCAATGAGCTAGATTGTTATGATTTCAATAGCTTGCTTTCAAAGCATTTTTTAAGCTATTGAAACGATTTTTTGGACCAATAAGTGACAATCATATAACTCGTTGACATTTTATCTTTCGGATGAAGTGATTATTATACCACTCCATTACAGCCGGTAAAAAGGTATTAACGTTCAAAACCTTTCAGTCCAGCGTCACTCTCTCGTTTCTGAAGCTTTGAACTCACACCCCTTTACAGAAATGAAAGACGTAGTCCTACGTCAAAAGGATCTTAAATTCCATTGAATTCGAAAAGTGTTTCGTGAAATCAATAATTGAATTATTATTAGAAAAAATATTTGAAGAGAAATGTGAATGTTCAGAATTATTGGAATCTAAAAAACGATTTCGGGCCGGATGGGATTCGCCCAAATCTGCTGGTAATGAAATTATTCAATTGCTTCCATTACCCGTCTGCTGCTTATCGGGCGGGAGACGACAACAAAATGAAATCGACACGAGACTGAGTCAGCCACTAACTGCGGCCAGTGCAATAGAGAATTAAAAATCCCTCGATGAGTGCCGTAAGATTTCAGTTGATCGTCTCTTGTACACTTTCCGATCAAGAACTCATCATCCGCTCTATGGGATGGGATTGGAATCGTTTGTGGCTTGAACTCACGACAAACCTTGAGTAGTAGAAGTAATGCTTCGAGAGTGCTTGCAGTAGGGATTCCTTTTTCATATTGCTTTTTTGAGATCTTGGTAGCTCATCGTTCTAAGTAATCTCTCTTTGTACATATGAAGGATAAAAGAGCATCGCCTGCCGGGGGTGATTTAAAAACATCCGACTAGAGGGATATATTTATTCATTGATCGTTTAATGTGATTTTTTACCATCACTGATCATGAGAAATGCCGACACAGCCTTTGCTGTTGCCAGAACAAAACGCAATACACATGACATTACAGCACGATGTTCAAACGGTTTTTAATAAGCTTTATTACAACATTACACATATTAAACATTACACAGTTGAATGACAAACGTGAGGATTATCTCATACACCATCCATCCATCCCGTATGTGCCCTATGTTATAGATTAAACACATTCACTGCAAGTGGGGGAAAATGTTGAACGAAAATTGTATCTGATAATGATTTTACATTATTGATAATGTTTTGACTGAGATGCAAGGAAATTTATCGAGAAATAGTTGAATCAGGGTCAGGAGTATGACTTCTAAGTATTTGAATACTTTGAAAATAAATGCACAAATCTGAGTCGAATGGATTTCAGAATGCAAAATTGCTTCGGGTTCGGGATCGTGTTTTTTCTACATTTAACATTTTTACATTTTTTAGGTACATTGATTGAGAAAACTTCCGTGCTCCCGTGGCCAAGTGGTTAGTGTCCTACATCAATTAGAAAATTCAAACATACCTTCGATACATTAGTTATTTTTTATTTAACAACCAATATATTCACTAGAAATAATGTATATGGCAGAACAACTTTTGCCGAGTCAGCTGGTTTTATGATAACAAATTTTTTTTTCTCCAATATGTATAATTTGAACACTTTTTTTCGTGTGACATACATAATATATAGAAAAACATTTATTGCATTATTTATCTTACGAGCTGTAATACAACATAGTATTACATTATGAAACATAATATATCGAAATTATGGTTGCAGAACGTTTCTCATAGCAATTTCTCGTATATTTCTTAAAAACAGTATACAAACTAAAAAAAAAGTGATTTGTTCTGTGCGTTCAATCCTAAAACTCGAATTATTTACTGTCATTGTGTGTGAATTGCCTTCTCATGCTGATATTCGATCACATATTTCAGAGTTGCTATTTCCTATTTCGATATCTGTATGCACTCACTTACTTCTTCATCTTCCTTAAAATCAATATTTTCATTCATTTTTAATTGCCAATTCTCTATACTGATAAAATGTGACACATTCTTTCTTCTTCGAGTACCGGTACAACTATTTGAGTCTCAGGGGCAGTTATTATAAACAAGTTGGACAGAAAAAAAATCCTTATTATCAACTGCAGCACACCTACTCACTTTCAAGATGTGTTGATTGTGGTTGATAAAACAGGGTGCCAAGACTCGAATGGTTAAAACAAAATCCAAAATAATACACCGTTCAGCGTTCTCTAGTGCCTTGTTCATTGTTTCTGAGTTTAGGATTATTGTCGTTTCTCGGTAGAAAAATTTTATATTCCGAATTGTTCCTTAGTCCGTTGTTTGAGCAATAAAAACTGCATTCGGCATTTGTAGAAAAAAACACATAATTATTTATTATCAGAGAAAATTTAATCGCCTCAATAGTGCGCAGTGCAATTATCCGCCAAATTAACAAAACGGCTTTAGGTTGTAGTTTTTTTATGTTAAAAACTGACGAACTTTGGAAGTACATTGGAAGCGGCAAATCTTTGATATATCGAGGATTATTCGATCTTTTAATTATTATCAATGGCAGTTTTAGAGTAACAGAGAGATAGGAACACGATATGAAAGTTATTTGATTTTTCCAGTATTTTCCTGCAACTTTTTTTTTCTCCTAATGACTTAATGTGATGTTTTAAGGTTTTGAAATGTAAACTAGATTAGTCGCATTTATATACCTGCTTGAAGCTATCTATTACCCGAAACATGGCCGAGAACATTCCGCCACATACAATATTTTAAGCCCACGAATGGCGAAACTCTTTTCAAAATTAAGACACTACTAAACTAGAATATTGCATGTGCTCCAAAATTACGTAGAAATTTCTTGGTTATTTCTTGCAAAGTGAATCATTTTTTAGTTTCATAAACTTGAATAATTTATAATCTTTTATGTCCAGCTTTCTTCTCTGGTCACGTAAGTTTTGGCTTAGATGTGGTCACTTCCTATAGCGTACAAGTCGGTACAAGTCTTCCACTGATTCGATTCACGTTCTGGAGGATTTTTCATTTCGCCTATTTGACGTTCCAAAGGAATAAATAAAAGCTTCAATTTCCAATAGCTCTCATAAAAATGTATCACCGGCTACATTCGAAAGGAATTTTAATAATTGACGAAATAGAATACTGTATTACTGATTCTTTCACGGATGAAACTTGAGAAACGGCTTAAGTCGCACCGTTCTGAATTATATTTCGGACACTTTGTTCTAATATCTTGAAATGCTTAATTAATATCACAATTGCTTCTTTAGAGTAATCTCTTGGTTTCACTATCATTTCATATGAGAACTACATTTGAGTTATAACATAATCGGCAGAAATCGTACAACACTACTCATTATCGTTTATGTTTGACGTTTCCTTAGCGTGAGCACGTAGAATTTACCCGTTCATAAATATTTAAATTTCTCCCGTGTTTCATCAGTTCTCATCAGCGTTAACAGTTTACTGTGATTGCTTGGTAAGTGTTTCGCAGTTGATTATAAAATATAATCAAGTGTAATGTCATTTTCGTCCAAAAAATTACAAAATAAAGTGTGTGAAATTTGATTTAGTGTCCGAAGTTTGATTCTTATTCGCTTCATTTGAAAAGCATTTTATTCGATAACTTTTTCATGTTTTTAATCAAATTGGTACCAAAGTAGAAAGCTTAAAAGCATATTGAACTAGTTTATTAAAAATATAAACCAAATAATACCCGTGCATAAAGTTGTTGATTTTGTGCATATGAAAGTAGTACGAGGGGCTTCAAATGAATTACGCAATACTCGCTACAAATCCCACAGTAAAAAAAACATTTCGCAAGAAACGTGAATATGGCTGATTACTAGAGGCGATATGAATACCTAAGAATCATTTTATCTGCTTGATTCCCATTCTTGGATCAATAATTCAACGATGAATTGAAATTTGCATATTATTTCTCATGTTTCGAAAAACGTGATATGAACGAGTCATTTTCAGTGAATAAATCGAGAGTGATATAAACGAGACGTGATAAAAACGCGTATTTTTTTTCAGTGTTATTTTTTTTTTGGATTTTTTATGGAAGATAAAATTATTTTCTATATTCAATTATCTGAGTAATTTTATTTTGTAAGACTTTAAGTTTGTAACTTTTTTTTTTAAGTTTAAAAAACTTAAAATTTCAAAAAAATCCTACTCAAAAACTATAACAACTACAGAATTTGAAACAGGATAATGAAATATAGGATATTGTTCAAGGTACAGTGGAACCCCGATTATCCGCGAGCAGATGAACCGCGGTGCGGATTATTCGCGACAGCGAGTTCCATAGTAAATTTTTAGACCTTCCCGGAATTTGTCGGTGAGGTATAGGTTCATGTACTTTTGGTTTGGTCATGGCCTTCACATTATCTATCTACTGGTGTACAAAAACTATTGAACTTTCCGCCCACTCTTAGTATTCTGTGTTTATAAAAAAAAGGGTTGAGCTCCTTGAGTGCGTCAAACATCCTTATTTTTCATATGGCTGGACTTCTTCCCTGGAATGTGTATTCTGAAATTCATCCATATGAACTGAGAGCGATCGAATTGTTTCCATTGATAGGAGAGAATCACGCATTCCACTAGGATGAAGACACAATCGAAGAATGTTACAATTTTATAATACACTCTACAAAGCAATTAGACGAATAGAGTGTTAAGTTGAAAATTTTAATCGATTTTTGAACAGCTGTAACAAAATCCAACATACATCATTTCAAAACTTAAACTGCAATATTTCAAAGCTTCAATTTTTGGAATATACAACGGACACATTCTTATCTTGCTGTGTGTGAATGTAGTGAATAAAAATATAGGAACAAAAAAAAATTCAATAAATGATGAACGCACTGCTAATCGATAGGCAGTTCTGGAAACTCCAATAAATTGTGTGCAAAGTTAATTCGTTGATTCGACGAAAAACGAACTAAATGTGTTTTTATTTTCTTTTGCATCGATTTTTTAAAAGTTCCAAAAACAGTTTTTTGTGTTTTATTGTATAGTGTTATTCATGCGCTGATTTTCAAGTAATTTCAAAAATTATTTTAAAATATCGACTTAACACTCTGTACCTAATTTTTTTTTTGTCGAATGTATTAAAAGCACGACATTATTTTTTTAGGTTCCGCTCTTTTTTCCAGCTTCGCTCCTTCGCTCCTTCGCTTCTAAAGGGTGTGTCACATCAAATTGCATCACGGAAAAAACGCTGTAGAAATTTAATTTTTAGGAATTATATCTTCAGCTTTCGCTTATAATCAGATAAGAGTGTATAGATCACGTTGGCCATGCTTCACTGTCAATTTTTCGTAAATTTGGAAAAATGTCGTCGAACGAAAAAGAGCGTCGTGAATTAATCCTGTGCACTCATTTCGAGAATCCGGAGTTGTCACATCGGGACATCGGTAAGATGCTGGGAATCGACCAATCCACGGTCAGCAGAGTACTAAAACGATACTTCGAGAACCTAACCATCGACCGGAAGGTGAAGAACGGCAAAAATGGATGCTCCGTCAGTGAAAAAGATCACAAGCGCGTAGTTAAGCAGTTTAGACGTGATCCGAGAAGTTCGGTCCGGGATGTCGCCAATAAGCTGAATTTGTCAAGTTCATTCGTCCAGCGGACCAAGCAGCGGGAGGGCCTGCGTACATACAAGGTTCAGAAGGCTCCTAACCGCGACGAAAGGCAAAACATGGTGGGGAAGACGCGAGCCCGGAAGCTGTACACCGAAATGCTGACGAAGCCGCATTGCCTGGTAATGGACGACGAAACCTACGTCAAAGCGGACTTTCGTCAGCTGCCGGACCTGTTGTTCTTCTCCGCAGAGGACAAATTCAGCGTTCCGGAGGAGATTCGCAAGCAGAAACTATCCAAGTTTGCCAAAAAGTACATGGTGTGGCAAGCGATCTGCTCTTGCGGAAAGCGGAGCGCCCCCTTCGTGATGACCGGCACGGTAAACGGGCAGGTTTACCTTAAGGAGTGCCTACGCGCCGGAGCTTCGCCCAATAGAGAAATATTGGGCGATTATGAAGCAGGCCCTCCGGAAGAACCCAAAAGTTGTCAAATCGGAGGCGGACTTCAAGAGAAAATGGATTTCTGTTCAAAAAAAAACTACAACCTGACGTTGTACAGAACCTTATGGACGGGGTAAAGAGGAAGGGGCGAGCATACGGGCTTGGGCTCGAAGTATGAATAAAAAGAAAATGCCAAAAGTTGTTTAATAGTTTTTATTTTACTGTCTAAAATTTTCAAAAGGATCGGTCTACTGGGCGAATTTCTATAGCGTTTTTTCCGTGATGCAATTTGATGTGACACACCCTTTATTTATTGAGGTTTGCGAGAATGGAAGGTGAACAACACAGCCATATCTCTGGAGATGTGTTGTTAACAACGATACTCTTTTTTAATTGAGTAATTTTAGCAATACAGATTCACTGCAAAGGATGAGTTACATATTATTTGATCAAAAACATTTGATTGAACGCATCTCCATTTGCGAATCACTACATTAACAAAACTAAAACACGTATCGTGTTTTGCTCCGAAAAAAGCATATACTGTGTCTGATTGGATTGGAAAGAATCTATATTACGAGCTTCTACTCTCCCAGATGGAATCCCCTATCTTACACCCCTGCTCGGAAAATGTTAATATCTCAATTGTTAGTTGGCTTAAGAAACTGTTGAAGTGCCTAAATCTCAGCTTCCAGTGCAGTTGGAGAGCTGTCCAAGGGCCTACATGGCACCTAAACACTTCTGAGGTGAGTTTAAGAACAATTATCTAAAAAAAAAAATCAACGAAGAATTATCCAATATAATGGGGGTCGAATTCCTCCAGGACAATGTCAAATCTAATGTCTGTTTGACAATTCGGCAAACATGTTTTGTAGTTTGGCTGGGACGCTACCCCCCATATTCACCAGATATTCCTTCCTTAGATTATCACTTGTTCAGTATCTTGTAAAAACTGTGGCTCACCAGACAGCATAAACATACAAAACGGTGCATATATAATTGAAGAAATTCATGTCTATAAAGATGATGCTTTTGATTTTTTCATAAAATCGGCACGAGTTTTCAGGGCAACCAAATATTTCCCACGATTAAGAAAGCTGTACAGAAAATATTGGTTAATGAAATCATCATTCACGATGATACTGCAGGTATTTAGTTCTGACTAGGTTCATTGTAGCCGCCATGCACTACCCAACCAAGTTTTGTGAGTGTTTAGAAGAGAAAATATTCTACATTAATACACTAATCTTGCATTTGAGTTTTCAATTCGCTTTGCGGGTGGATTGCTAGTCAAACTCATAGATGTTAGTCAGTGCCTGATTTCTGACGCCGTCCACTTAGCAGATCCGCAGTTTATCACAGCTATGATAAATCTTGCGAGTGAATTGAAAACTCAAAGACCTCAGCAAACTTGCATTGGCTTTTAATAAAAATGTGTGAGGATTAGATCCATGAGTAATATATTCATATAGACTACATCAGACAAAAAAAAAACTAAAAAGCTTCCCGAGCTCGGTAAAAAATAAAACAAATGAGAACAAACCATTTAATAGTAAAACTCACTCACTAAAAAATGGAGGGATGTCCACGTGGACAAGATGGGGAGGGGTATCAGGAATGTCCATGCTTGTCCACGGAGGGGGAGGGGGTGTCTAAAATCGTGCTTTTGTGGTATGTGGACAGTCCCTAATATCCTTTCTTCGTGTTTGAAACTCATTTTTAGGTTTTTCACGGTGTGCTAGCCAGACTATTCCGTGGATAATCAGGGTTCTACTGTATTATTAAGAAATGGCAAACAAGTTTTCAACTAGAAATACTATTAAAACTTAAATTCGTTTTTCTCAAAAACTTTTTTTAAATACTGAACGAATTGAATAATTTCCTACACTTTAGTCTTTAACCAAAATTTTGTAGGTAGTTTTTGAGATAGAAGTTGTTGGATTTTTTTTTTCAAAAGTAGTATAATCTTTTTCTGGAGATTTACTTGCACATACTTGCACAATTGCTAAAATAACCAATGTCTTTACACCCACAACGTATCACTGCAATCTGAGATGGTTCTGCATACTCGTCTTAGAAAGTCCTCCATTGAATTTTTTTCTTTCTTTATTATAGTGACTTTCAACACATTGCTGGTTTGTCACTTTTACTTCCATTTTTTGGAAGAATGTCGGGAGTGAGAATTGAACTCGTGATCTCTGCGTGAGAGGTATGGATGTTACCACTACGCCAGATCGCCTCCCTCCATTGAAAATGTGTACGTTACATCGAGGTAAAATGTACGTTATATCAAGTGACGTTATATCGAGGGTACGTTGTATCGAAGTTCCCCCGTATTGTTCATGAAGTTTGAAAAAAAAAATCAAATGAAAATATGAAGTTCGAATAATTTAGGGATTCTTCAATATGACTGCACACCAGCTGGTATTTTTGATCAAACGAAAGTTTTATCTAACGGATTGGAAATGTTTAATTTGCTCAACATGTTAACCCGTCTAGTTCTTCTCCAACACATCCAACCAACAGTCAGCTAATCAGGCCATCACGATCAACCCTGTGCGGTATGCTGTACCTAACGCGCTGGGGTACGCCTCGTAGTAACGGTAACGTGAAACCCTCAGTCATACGAAGCCACACACAAAAAAAAAACAGGCACCGAAACGAGACGCGAAGCGAGGAAAAAAAGCAAACTGTCGGAAGGCAAAACAAAACCAACATAAGCCAACATAGGCCGCTAGTAGGGCCCGCAATCCATGCTCCGCCTCGTGAACGATTAGTGCCACCGGTTCGGGCCGTCAGCACCAATCCGAGGGGATGGTGAAGTTATGAGTGATGAATATTCATAAACACGATGCTGACTGTAGCGCTCGCTCATAACCCATTGCCGGATGGGGGAGGTGCGGTAGCTGCGCAATATGGAAAACTTTACGGCCACCGTAATGGACATTAGCGCTGATAGCGTCCGCAGCTACCGGGCACCGATTGGGGCTGAGCTGAGTGAAACTATGAATTGGCAGTTACGCTGACTTCGTGATCATTTGCTTGATTTGCAGGGAGTCGATTTCCTTGAATGGAATTTGGATGCTTATAATGTTGTGAAAATGGAACTTTGTTTCGATGATTTTTGTCGATGCAACTTTGAAAGGCAAAATAACATGTTTTGTCGTTTTTCATGGATTATCCATATTCTGGTTCCCGGAATAAATCGCCACAGAAAACGACTGCAACAGAAACCACCGCTTATAAAATGTGTAGTAGGCTATAAATATTGTGGCGCGGTATTGTATTTCAAAACAAGAATTAACCGGGCAAACGTATCGCCCCAGGCAAACGTAACGCCCCGGGCAGACGTATACCGTCCGACGCTCGCTAGAGCTCGGTCGGACATTGCTAAAGGATCGTATCCTATGTTTCAAACTAACCGGGCAATCAGTGGATCCCAGGTTTGCGTGCGAGACACCGCCGCTTCCGACGGCGGGTCGGCGGTGGACTCGGATTGCGTCATCTTGGCGGCATGGGCCGCCTCGATTCCTTATCCTCGCCAAATGGGGACTTCGTCCCCATTACATTGTCCTCAGAATAAATTTCGAAAAACGAGAACAAGAGAATAAATTTATAATAGAAATGTGAGGCACATGATGTTTTTCCCGCGCCAAATATTTCTAGCCTACTACACTTTTTCTAAGCGGTTGTTTCTGTTGCAGTTGTTTACTGTGGCGATTTATTCCGGTCACCCCATATTCTATAATAATTCTAAATGAGCAAACTGGGTATACTCAAAACCAGCCATACTTGGAATTCTCATCAGAATAGAAAATTTTAAAATGTTATTTTTTATTCTAACTTTTAATCTAGAGATGCCTCGAATCCATTATGGCTGGTATTAACCCATTTTAGGCCAAGCGTTCGAAAAATCGAACAGCAACTTTGATAATTTTTCATGTCTTTGGACAGGAACCATATGGTAATGTTTTTGCACCAAAAGATATCTTAATTTATTAGCTACCACTTATATCGATTTCATTCAATTTTGAGTAACTTTATTGGATAATAAATTCGATTTAAAGCAAGTATGTTTGGAAGGTGTTTTCAATTTCAATTAAAAACCTCAATAAAATACAAAAATATGTGAAGTTTTCTACAGTATTGCTTTGATAAAAGAACATACATTGTAATATAGAGCGAAAATCATTCGATTGAGCCGCATACAAGAAAATAACAGCCGGGGTCATTGAGTGTTCGAAAAATCGAACGTTGGCCATAACGAACTTTTTTTTTCTGCTGAATCAACACCAACACATCTAACCTCCGCTGCGCATTTTGATTTGTTTACTTTAGAAGACGGAAGGTTTTTCATTTATTCTTGCATTTTCAGTTGTGAATGTTTGCAAATATCGGTTAATTTAGCAAATATTATTGAAAATCTGTATGTTTTTTTGTCCGTAACAATCTTAGGTGATGGCGGTCTACGGGTTTCTTTTGTGGGGGAGCTGGATGAAATGATCAGTTCGTGTAACAAGGATTCTAATAATATTGTTTGTGTGAATATTCTTCCGCCGGACCGAATAATAACCTCCCAACCCTCTAGGCCATTGTTTTTTAGCAGTACTCTGTTACTTTGAAGGTTTTGGAAAATGTTCAATTTTTTCAAGAAATGGATCATTGAAGAGACTATTTTTTAACCATTGACATTTCTCCACAGTTAACAATAAAAATAACAGCATATGATTTCGTTTGAAAGAAAAAGCCTGTCATTAATAAGTTAAAATTTTATGAAATAATCCACATCTCACTTTAGGTGGATTAATTTGGATTTATACTTAGAGACCTCCATTATCCTGTTCTTGTTCTTCCAGGAATCCAAAATTGATGCATTTATACCGTATATTTGCTAATTGAAGTGACTTTTAGTTCGCAGTATGTTTGTACTTGCAAAAAAAGTGCGGGTTTCGGTCAATGTTCGATTTTTCGAACAGTTATTTCCCGGAAAATGGAAGATGGGAAAAAAATAATTCTTGAACATTGGAGTTCCTTTAGCGTTAATAATCGAAAATACAACAATGGCTTTCGTCTAAAAAATAATTTATACAGCTTGGTCGTTAATGGGTTAATAAAACAAAAAATTAATATATATTATGGTAGAAAATCTTTTCTCATAAGCACATGACCATAGAACTTTGCGAATGTTTCACACAGTCTTAGTTTCTTCTCCCTTGCTGGATATATCAAAGGTCTCCGTGATTCACATCCATCATCGCAGACTTACAATGAAAACTCATCACACATTGATGATTCTTCTTGAGATTCACTGCTTCCACCCTTGAATTCCTTAATGGGCCTGGCCGGGTAAGGGAGTAAAAAGTGCCCCCAAACCAAATCACTAGCTCTATGGCAAATATTGTATAGGATGGTAAATAAGAAATTTTGACGATTTATTTGAACCCCTATGTGGTTTAACATAGAATCTATAGTGAAAAACGTACTTTTTCGTTCATTTCACGCCATCCTCAAAAGTTTTATATATTTTCTGGCATTTTGAAATTTTGAAAAAATATAACTATGAGACCCTGTGTCTTTTTTTCCACATGTGGCGTAATTTTTCCTGAATCTTTAAGAGCAATGCGAGACACAAAAATAATTTTCTTCATCGTCTGCATTATCATTTTTTTTCTTAAAATCGATTATTTTATTGTATTCGTCAGAGATGCCAACCTTCCTGATTTTTCAGGATTTCCCAGACTTTTTGGTACGCTCCCTGATAACCTGACAAACACTCAATTTTCCCTGATTTTTATAAAATGATCCTGATTTTTCCTGATTTCCTACTTTTTGCTAAAGCAAAAAAAATACTGGGAGTTTTGCTGGTTGTTTATGAGATCTGAGGTGAGGTGAGGTGCACCCGTGGCCGAGTGGTTAGCGTCTCACATTATCATGCTGGGTGTTCGGGTTCGATTCCCGTTCTGGCCGGGGGATTTTTTCGTCAAAGAAGTTTCCTTCGCCTTGCACTGTGATCACGCGTATTCTAGAGCTTGCCCCTCGGAATACATTCAAGGCGTGTTATTTGGCTTAGAAAATCTCAACTAAGTATTAATAAATGACGCTAGTTAATGCATACGTTGAGACAGCAAAAGTTCCACAGGGAACGTTAAGAAGAAGTTATGAGAACTGTTATAATAGTCTACATTAAAAAGCTTTCCGGTCCGCGCTTATATAATGCTTACTCTTTCTTTCGATTATACTCTATCTGTTCGTATTTTCGAAGGTACAGTGCTGACATTTTTTAAATTTTGAAGTTAACGCGAAAGAAATATAATCTATAAGAATCATGTGCCCGATAGTTCTCGCAATTCAGTCTCAATAAAACGAAGATTAGAATCAGAATAGGAACGGAAACGATGAAAGGAATATTAGCGACCAAAAACTATGTACAGTAAAATAAAAACGATACAGTTTTCATTACATTTTCGCAGCAAATAACATCCAAGTATAACATCTTTTTTTTATTAAAATGTAATTATTATTAAAAAGTGTTTTATTTCTTGAAGAATATATTAAAATGTTTGTAAAGCAAAAAATTGCAAGAATGATCCGTGAGACACGACAAATGTATTAGCAGGTTCACTACATATGTTTAAAATCTCCATTCATGTGCATCAGTTGAAACATGGTTACGTAAATCGTTACGACTTGTGCGTTTCATCTATGCGTCCATTTTTTTAAAGCAAATCGTGGCGGGTGATGAAAACGGGTCATTTGAAACAATCCGACTGACCCGGTCTTCACCTTAAAAAATTATAGGAGGTTGTGTTCAAGATACAACCGCATTGTTAACGTAGAACTACGCTGTTATTGTATATTTAGTATTGCCTTAAATGAATCGCACCTCTAGGCATCGTTCGTACAACGTAAACCAAGCGCCAAACAAGCGTTCGCACTAGCATGCATACAGAGCCATACATTGGTGGCTTCAAACTACTAGGAATATAAAACACTTCTCATCATTTTGCGCTATTCTCAAAAGAAACGCTTCTGTTAATATTACTGGCCTCGAAAAAAAGTTGTATTTCTTTCTCATGCTCGAGAGAAGCGCAGCTATCACCCTTAGTGGAGGAAGTTTTGCTACTGGCAAGCGAAACCACATACAAAATTCCAGAACGACATTTATTTTCTCGGTGACTAAACAAGCGAAATAAACTCTTTTTGTTAATAACAACCTCTAAAACAGTAGTAATGCTTCATAGCGCTAATGCAATCCTAGCTGAAGGCAGTTTTGCAACTGGCACGCGAACCCAAATAACTTATAACATTCCAGTAAGACATTCAAGATGCTTGGTATTCCCCAAATATTTTTTTGACGCACAACCTTATGATGACGGAAAATAAACAATGTTAACTGCTTGGAAACAGACTGAATTATGCCACACAGCTTGTACTCTACTGTAACACCCATCGATGCGAATTCGCTGATGAGTTTGTCAAGAGCGACCGCCTTCACCACCAGCGGGGGGAGCTTGATTTTGGTTGCTGCCTGGGTAACGGCGTTTACATTTTCGACCGACGCGCCGAAATCGCCTACTTCGCTGTTGTGCGATGCGGTGTCACGCTTATCACTGCACCAACATCGCGTGCATCATTGGATGACGCTTGCCTCGAAATATTATTGCCCCTGGCAATGCGTTCGTTTTTGCAGGGCTCGAGCCTGCCTTCCCCTTCTTCTTGCTCATCATACACTACGCGAAGCGTCCAATTTATGACGCGGAAAGAAAAACAAACGATACGAATAACGCGAAAAACGAACAGAAAAACCAAACGACGATATCCAAGTTGGATTACCACGGGTGGGGTCCAATCTTAGATCGAAGCGCAGCGAAAGCAAAGTGAACTGGATTGCTCAACAGTCCGATGCCGAATGAAAGTTTGCCTCAGCGAGATCCACTGTTTATACTCCAGGCAAGTATTCCCCTTCATTCTTCTTCTTTTCCTTTGTTCACGGAGACTTTAAATCCTACGATTTCCCCTCCGTTGGTCGTCGATAAGTTGCTCGTTATTGATAGCTCTGTTCGGGAAAGTACACAAATGGACAGAACAAATGTATGGGAAAATGGAAACGCCTCAAGTTTTCATGAATTTTAACCATTTACAAACCAGGGGATTCTAATGTATAGCATATTAAACAAATCTTACGGAATTTCCGATTCGTTTAGTATGTGAATCGCCAAAATCCGTTCGCGGCAAAAATAGTTATTAACGTTAACTTTATTTCATAAAAACGTGACCTGTTTTCTGATTTGGCACCCTTAATGAAAGACGTAGTTCTACGTCAAAAAAATTATGATCTGATTCAGGTGGTATCGGAGAGGAATTCTGTATTGTGAGCTTCTACCAAGCAACCAGTCGATACATTCCCACAAATACTGCTCGCAACAGGACAAATTAGCTTCCATAATTAGTTGATGTTTAGAATTATTAGGCTACCTGAAAGATTTCAGAACTTCCTGAATTGATTGCAAAACAACACTGTGCATATAAAATAAAAAAAAATAATACTTTTGTTTTCTCAAAAATGGGTACGAACTTTCCGGACAACCCAATATGAGCTATCCTGGTTTTCTCTGATTTTTTTTTCATTCTCCCTGATATTTCAAAAAAATAGTTGGCAACTCTGGTTTTCGTGGTTTTAAATTGTAAGATTAAAATTAACAAAAAATTAAAACAATTCGGATTTCGGATAAGTGTTCTTCTCATTAATCCGAATGATCTTTCCACAAGGACTTTATTTTTTTCTCACAGAGCTCTATCGGACTGCTGACTCCTATCAATTTAGTAAACCATCTAAATCCAATGTAAAGATAATCTCATGTATTCTAAGATACGAGAAAAAAAATTGTACAGCGCAATACTCTAAATATACCGAAAAAATTTAGACATATGGAAAACAAAATTTAAAAAATATTAGAGCAGTAATGGGTCTCTAAATTCAAAATAAAATAAAAATGCCCAAAGGCCAAAAAACAATATATTTTTCGCGCAATCCTCTTAAAAATTCAAGAAAAAAATACGTTACATGCGGAAAAAAAACAACACATACGAACGCATTTAAATAAAAATTAGAGTAAAATTGGGTCTCAGAGCAATATTTTTTCTCAAAATTTCAAATTGCCTAAAAATATGTATATATTTTATGTACCGCGAAAAACACTCTAAAAATTATGAAAAAAAATCACACATACCTAAAATAGACGTAGGAACAAATTTGAATACAAACTAGAGTAGTACTGAATATCAAAACAAAAAAAAATAAAATTTTATTTAAAATAAAAACAAAACTTAATTTGAAAATTATTTAAGTGTTTGATTTT
Source organism: Toxorhynchites rutilus septentrionalis (assembly GCF_029784135.1). Lineage (NCBI taxonomy): Eukaryota > Metazoa > Arthropoda > Insecta > Diptera > Culicidae > Toxorhynchites > Toxorhynchites rutilus. The sequence continues at coordinate 115,641,084 of NC_073746.1, forward strand.
CTGATGAAAGAATTGTTTGAAAATTTTGATCGATACACCTAAGTAAGATGTGCTTTAAGTATTTTTTTCTTCATATTTTGGCCTCAAAGCTATTGAGAATGGCGTGAAAAAAACCAAAAGGTGCATTTTTCACCGTAAATTCTATGGTATACAATATAAGGACTCAAATATATGGGACTACTGCCAAAATGTTTTATTTTGTACCCTATACAATATTTTCCATACAGCTGGTGATTTGGTTTGGGGGACTTTTTACTCCCTTACAAAGCCATACTCTTCGGAAATATAAAAAAAAAATTTGTACCACGCAACACTGGAAAAAATCTGAAAAATATCACACATATCTAGATAAGCCTTAGAAACACATTTAAATATGAATTAGAGTAGTACTGAATCTCTAAACCCCAAAAAAAACTCAAAATTTGTTTTTTTTTTAGTACTAAAATTTTCGATGATTTTTTTTTATATTTTTTCTTAATACACCGCAGTAAGATGCACATTCAGTATTTTTTTCAAATGTTTATATCGAAGCATTTGAGAATGGCGTGAAATAAACGAAACAGTATGTTTTTCACTATAGATCCTATGTTAAACCACATAGGGGTTCAAATAAACCGTCAAAAATTGTTTATTCAATATCCTATACAATATTTGCCAAACATCTAGTGATTTGGTTTGGGGGTACTTTTTACTCCCTTACCCGGCCAGTAGAGGCGTGCGATTTGACACAGGAGCCGTGCCGTGCCAAACAAAAATCACACAGAAATGGCGTGCCATTTTTGCTGTTTTGGGAAGCTTATATCCTCAGAAATGTTGTCCTGAAAGAATTGTTCGATATTTGATTTCGTTGGAAAATTACAGCCGAATGTATAAAAAAAAGTTGCTATATACAGTAAAATAAGTTGAACTATAAAAATACAATAGGTATACGAACAGATTTAAGAATTGAGTGTGTTCTCAACATTGTAACAATTCTCTTATATCTCATACTCTTCCTCAAAAAATATGTCACCCTTCTAAACTCGAGTCCACCGCGAGTAATCGGTTTTCCACCTTAACAGTTCGGCTGAAAAGTTTATAAGATAACACAGTAAAATTATTTTTTTGCATATTTCAATTTTATTATTCATCATAATTGCATTCGAGGGCGATACAGCGTTTATAGCGATATCAGTTTCGGTAATCACTTCATCATCGGTCTTGAATTTCTTGCCAGCGAGTATTCTCTTCAGGTCTGCGAACAGCAAATAGTCGCTGTTAATGAATTGCACACGAAATACGCATTTTTTCACAATAGCAAAAGTTGCTTCACTCTCAATGCTGTAACTCACGAACCAATCGTCCGATTGCTGTCAAATTTTGACGCGTATCCATTGAAAGATGATGCTTTGTGATAGTCAAGTATTTTTTTGCAAGAGGCGCCATCTAGACGTCAACCTTATGATCTTTTCAGCCGAACTGTTACTAACCATAGAGTAAGGAAAATTGTTAATATGTAGTTTTATAATAACTCCGTCATTGTTGAAATTCGACCATATACGCAAAAGGATTTTTTCAATAACATGCGGGTGTAGGCTGATAAATGATGCACATACACGCTTGTAGAAAACGAACAAAAACCAATAGCAATATTGGGTAAAAAAATCAAATCTTAACCTTCAAAACATGTATTACTTTTCGACATAGTCACCCTTTAAGCATTACACATTTCTCCCAACGTGTAACAAGTTTTTTCATACCGTCACTGATAAATTCATCCGATTTTCTGGAATCCAGGACGGCATAGCGTCATTGTCAGAGCTGTAATGATTATCCTTAAGGTCTTTCTTTCTAGTAGAGGAAGAAATCGCAAGACACAAGATCGGGAGAATACGGGGAATTGGTGGAATTAATTCAAATTTCAGGTTTCTCAGAATCTCAGTTGCACGCGAAGTGTGTGAACGAGTGTTGTCGTGTTGCAATATTATTGGCGCCAGGTTACCTCTATCAAGACAAACTCGACGTTGGAGGTGTTCCAGTGTCTGTATATACTGTATATTCGACGACTTTCACTTGATACTCATATTGATGGGGTTTAAAAAAAAGTATATTTATGGCGCCATTTTGTGGTGGTGGTCATTTTGAATTTGCATTTATCATAAATAACTGCTAGTCAAGCCCTTTCATTTGATACTCATATTGATGGGGTTTTGAAAAAACATATGGCGCCATTTTGTGTCGACGTCCATTTTTTTCAGAAATAACTGTGTTCTACTAGTCAAGCCCTTTCATTTGACACCCATATTGAGGGGCTTTAGAAAAAAATATATATGGTGCCATTTTGGATTTGCATTTTTCAAAAATAACTGTGTTCTACTGGTCAAGCCCTTTCATTTGACACCCATATTGATGGGATTTTGAGAAAATATGCAGTCCGCCGTTTTTTGGGTTCTCAATACAATGGAATACGCATTATAATCATAGCAGAGATAAAGTTGTGTTGACAAGAAGAGGGTAAAATTTCTATTATTAGGTTCGTCGCCTAGAGCTATTCGGATATTTTTCTTGTGGGGCCCAAATAGTCTGTCGGTACGCTAGTGATCAGAGAAATAAACGGGAAACAATAGTTATTTTTACTTGTACCCAAAACTACACAAGTATTAAGTTTACCCAAAATTATTCATATTTGATACCCAAAATGGATTTTTCAAAACTAGCTTTTTTGTAATGAATTCAAGCCTACATCATCTCATTGGCATAACCAGGATAGGTTCCGAACCAGGGTTTCGAGTGAAGTGACCACTATATGACTAGAACCGAATCCCATCATGTGACATATCGAACTTCGTGGTTCATCAAAACGAGCTCATTTGTGACCATGTTGAGGGTTCTAGCCACATAAGGAAAAGCCGGACGGTCTCCGGATGATGTTTGGATCGAGTTATGGGAAAGGCACGACTACACCTTCGAGTGGATTGAATCATGTTTTTGTATCATCAAACCCTTGAACTATCATTTAAATGACTGTAAGTTAAGAAATCGGTTGATTACTATACATTTTTGTGCATATCACCAAGGAAAATCAGGAAAAAATAGATTGATCAATTTCACCCCGAAAATATGGTTTGAAATTTTTTGCTGATTTTTTTTTGAAACGAACGTTTAAGGAATTTTTCAACGAGAATTTTCAAAACGTTTTGTAAAGCCTGTCTACGTCAAATTTCGGACACTTTTCTTTCAGTGTAGTTTATGAAATATTTCACTAATCAATGAAATATTTCACTTACATGACAGTTGAAACCCTCCTCTTTTTTTCGATGTTCAACATGTTTTTTTCCCCTCCACTCACCCCCATCTCGAAGAAACTCTTATTCGAGAATCCTAGAGTTGGGCACCAATTATTTTTTGCTGAAAAAAAAACATTTTTTTTAAGACAATTTACAATTTCACAGGACAAAATAAGATATTTAGGAACGAGGTGAGCGGACAATAACATGTAAAGCAAAGATGTATGGATCCCAGTGAAAATAGTATTTCTTTTAAGGGATCCAATGTAATATAAGAATTCAACATAGTAAAAAAGATAAATAGAAACAACAAAAATTTGAATATAAAACATAGATTGTACAAGATTATAAGAAAAACTGGCAAGTATACAAACATAAGAAAGCCAAACACTGAGGTGGATTATTGTGGTTGACCGAAATCTATACTAGGAAAACTCTTATGATCGATTTTAGGTATAGCTTCAATTTATTTTTAAAAAGATCTGAACGTGTTATTGCTCGGATTTCCGGTGGCAAAGCATTGAAACGGGACGGTCCATAAAACAAAATGCGCTGTTGACCAACATTGGTTGTTGCCCGACTTCGCATTAAATTTTGGGCTTGTCGTGTGGAGTGTTGGTGATTTGCTGTAGGTATTGTCAGGTTGTGATGGATATTATTGTCATTTATAACGCTGTGAATAAATTTTACAGTCTGTAATTCGCGCAGTCCAATAAGAGGCAGTATACTATGAGAATCGTCAGAGTACAAGTCCGAAGTAGGATGAAGAATTGGTAGTCTGTATATGATTTTCAAACATCTATTCTGCAACACTTGTAATTTTTTTAGTTTTGTTTTACATGCATGCCCCCATACTATTATTCCATATTGCAATTGTGAGTGTATACATGCAAAGTAGAAATTGATTAACGCTTTCTTGGCCAAAAAATGGGATACTCTCTTTAATAAACCACAGAGTGAAGAAATCTTTCTCTCCAAAGAATTTACTTGTTGTGTCCATGATAAGGTCGTGTCTAGCTGAATTCCAATATATTTGAAGTGGTTAACCTTGTCAATTGAAATATCCCCGACCTTTGGGTCGGGACAAACGATGATTTTTTTTCCTAGGTGAGTGGAAGAACATATATTTTGTTTTTGACAGATTAAGTAACAAAAGATTGTCTTGAAAATAAGTAAGAAAAACATTTAGATCATTTTCAATATTTGAGACGACGGTTTTTGATTCAGAACAAGGATAAAATAATGCAGTGTCGTCAGCAAATAGTCTAGCTGTTCCTATCAACGGAAGGTTACCTATATCATTAATGTACATAATCTGCTGTTTCTGCTGTTTTCTTATATTTTTCGATATTACTACCCTGGGGTACTCCTGTATTTATCGGACGCAAGATACTTCTGGCATTATTCAATGCAACATATTGGTATCTATCGGTGAGATAATTTTGCACGAGGTCGTTGGCTATTCCTCGAATACCATAGATATTCAATTTTTTTAGTAATACATTATGATCGATTGTATCGAAGGCCTTTTTTAAGTCAAGAAATAGTGCTCCAACTACCTTTTTGTGACCGATTCCATCTATCAGCTCATCCACAAGCTCAGTGATGGCAGTTACAGTGCTGCTGCCACGCCGAAATCCGTACTGTAGCTGGTAGAAGACGTTATTTTTATTCAAAAAATCAAGAAATCTGACAATAATGAGCTTTTCAAATATTTTATTAAACACTGATAGGGTTGATATCGGTCGATAGTTGCTAGGATTCGTACAATCGCCGGATTTAAAAATTGGCACGACTCTAGCAATTTTTAGACAATTTGGGTATCTTCCTGTAGACAGCAATATGTTGAACATTTCCGAGCAAATTCTAGAAAAGGCAACTGCGTTCGTTTTTATTACATTCACTGGGATATTATCAGATCCGCAACCTTTTTTGCTGTTCAGATCTTGTATGATCGTTAGCACCTCAGCTGGATTTGACGGATATAAAAAAATTGAGTTTGGGACATAACGAGTGTACATCGATGGATTACCATTATTACGCTTAGGAATTTCACGAGATAGTTGAGTTCCGATGCTTGAAAAATATTCGTTAAAAACTTCACACACTTCTTCGTCCTTTGTATACTCAATACCATCATTAATAAGATTAATTTGTGTTCTTCTTCTTCAGTTTGGTAAAATGGCGTCGAATCAAGTGGAAGTACGCAAACGCATTTTGCGCGAACGGCAGCAAAATCCAACACTGTCGGTACGCGACCTCGCCAAAAAGCTAAAACTGCCGAAGAGTACCGTGTTTAGTGTGTGCAAATCGTTTGACCAGCGCTTAACCGTGGATCGGAAGGTTGGAAGCGTAACAAATCGAAAAGTATGCTCCTGACAGATGAACCGAAAGATGGTCGCAATTATTGAGAAACATCCCAAACTTTCAGTTAGTGGCTCGAAAGGTTTTAAAATCAAAATCTTTTGTACAAAAGTGAAGCAGAGGCATGGACTGAAGGGGTACAAAATGAAAAAGGTGCCCAATCGTGATGATAAGCAAAATTTCACTGCAAAAAGCCGTGCTAAGGTGCTCTATACCCAGTTTTTGCAAAAATGTTCATGCACCATAATGGACGATGAAACTTATGTTCTCGAAGACTTCAAACAGCTTCCGGGTCTCGCTTTTAATACTGCATTGCGAGTAGCCGAGTGTTTCCGGACCAAGAAGCAGTCTAAATTCCCCGAAAAGTACATGGTTTGCAGGCCATATGCAGCCAAAAATCAAAATATTTCGTCTCTACCGGCACTATCAACAAAGATGTCTACGAGAAGGAATGTCTCCAGAAGCGGTTGCTACCATTCATAAGAAGCCACGACTCTCCAGCGTTGGTTTGGCCAAATTTGGCCTCTTGTCACTATGCAAAATCCATCCTGGAATGGTATAATGCACATGAGGTCAAATATGTGCCATAAACAGCCAATCCACCGATTTGCCCAGAACTTCGCCCAGTGGAAAAGTACTGGGCTCTAATTAAACGAAAACTATTCGAAACTAAGAAGAAAGCGAATGGCATTAATGATTGCAAGAGAAGATGGAAAAGCGCCGCCGCCAGTATATCTGAGGATACTGTACGGAACCTAATGGCAGGTGTTCCCAAAAAGTTTGTAATTTTTACAGACAACGTAATTAACATCGAAATAAGCTTTCCTTGTTTTAGATATAAGTCTATTTCACTGAAATAAACAATCGGTTTTGTTGTATTACGTGATTTTTTGTTTTACTGGCATCATCTTGGTGTCCGAAATTTAACACAGGCTTTAACTTCAGCATCAGTACCAGTTCTAATAATAATTTTAACAAAAAAAAATTAGGAAATATTCACATTGTTTATTTTTCAGTGACCAATTTGCCTTCGGTTTACGGTACATGTGCCGTGTCGTTGTGTTTGTCTCACTACAACGTTTTGGTCGAGTGAACATTGATGCTTCGTAATCCGCACCTTTCATTAAAACTAAAACATAAACTTTGTCCAAAATTCATTTAAAAAAAAACATTTATTTTCAATCATTTTTTAGGCTTCGAGAACAAAGAGATCATTTATATCATTTTTGGAAAGCTGGAATTCTTTCAAACAGCATTTCAAAAATACAAAGCAAATTGTTTACAAAATGTTTTTCATGCTTTTTAAGATGGTAAGATCAGAGAGACCTACTCAAATAGAAAGGTATATCTTTCTCAATTATGATTTTTTTTTTCCATAAAACACACTAAAAAATATCTTTAGCCCCATCACAACTAAAGCCATTCAAATATAGAATAGTCACCTAAAAACAGAATGTACGCTTATGATACGATATGCTTACTAATTTGCTTTTTCAAGAAGGCATCTCAAAAACCGTAAAAACATTGTTCTAAAAGATTCGACTGGAATATTTCAAATCCAGTAAGACATTTTCCACGGAATCGCTTTGATCGATCTAACGCAGTGATTTTTCCACCGGTGGGTAATTCCCCCCTAGTGGGGAATTTGGTCATTAAAAGGGGGGAATTGTGCAAGGGAATATTGCACATTTACTTCGCTTGGAAGATGACAATGACATTATTGGATATACTAAAATTTGCGATCCTCGGCAAACATTTCCAAACCTGAAATGTAATGTTGAATTGAACAACTTCGCAATGTTTGAAAGACTTTCGTCAGTGAATGGTGATGGAACAGACGACTAAACAGTACAGAAGACCATAAAAAGAAAATTGTATACCATTTGTCGAGAGTTTTTACAACAAGTTAAACTTGAAACATTTTTTTTTCCAAAGTACAAATTTGGGCATGGTTTGAAATGCCTTCCGACTGGCTGTGACGAAAGATTCGGATCAATTTCAGAACAAAATCATCGATCTACGAATAATCGATTCTTATCCTGATATGTGGAATAAGCGTTGCGAGTGTTGTTGTCCGTTGCGTAGAATTTATGTGAATCTGGATTTCCTACAATGCTGCTGATGGGAACAAAGCACCGTAACAGAGTGGATATCGAAGACAAGAGGGTGTGCTCATCGACAAAGTTCTCAAGAATTACGATTTTTTTGGAGATCGTTCAGGCGTGCCACTCGGACTTGCCAAACTTAATATACTTTTTTTTTTGTAATCAGATACAAGTATAAAATCAATTTTTTTTTTTTAACTGTATTATAGTGACTTTCAACTCATTTGGCTGGTTCGTCACTTTTACTTCCATTTTTGGAAGAATGTCGGGAGTGAGAATTGAACTGACCTTTAGCGTGAGAGGCATGGATGTTACCACTACGCCAGATCGCCTCCACAGTATAAAATCAAGTTTGTTGCGAATATAACTTGAAAACCGTTCGTATTCTTACATTACCTTACTGTTATGCTACAGACTTTCTTACAAAATAATGATAGGGGTGAAGCAATGGGATTAATTCTCGTAAAGGGGAGAATTGAGCAAACAAGGTTGAAAATCCCTGATCTAACGGTTCAAAAGCTACATTTTTGACGTAGGACTACGTCTTCCATTTCTGTAACGGGGTGTAAGTTCGAAGTTTCGAAAACAAGAGAGTGACGCTGGACTACAAGGTTTTGAACGTTAATACCTCTTTGCCGGTTAAACGAAGTGGTATGATAATCATGTCATTCGGAAGACAAAATGTCCACGAGTTATATGATTGTTAGTTATTGACCCGAGCACTTGTTTCAATAGTTTTAAAATTGCTTAGAAAACAGGATATTGAAACCGTATATAAACTCGCATACAATCAGAAATTCCATTCAGTTGATGCGGCGATGTGAGATGAGGACGGTCGCACTCAGACGCCTATGCATTATGGTCTTCTTTTCCAATTTCATTCCTCTTCTGCAGTTGAACCGAACGGATAGGTATAAAACATGACGCTTCCTTTTGCTTTCGTTCCAACTTCAAGATGTAGAACCCTGGTTTGATCACTTGAAATGTAGTATTATGTTATAATGTAAACAAAATTAAGAAATAAAAAGAATTTAAGTAAAAAAAGTCACAGGAGGGTTGTGTCCAACACACGACCGCATAGTTGACGTAGGATTCCGTTAGGCAATCTGCTGCACGCTGATTTTGGATATTTTTTGAAGAATTACATTGTTAAACTCTTCGATAATGATTTGGGTCCGTTTTGTCTGGTTGTTAGGTATTGTTTGTTCACTCCACCAGTGTCCATAACCGAGTGATAATGATAGAAGGATGGTGATTAGTCATTAGATGGTGCGTATCACGTACCAAAGCCGCCCTCTGTGGTCCTGGACGAGATGGCGCCTGTGTTATATATGTATTAAATAAAGAAAAAAAGCTCATCAAAGCAATATAAGATAATTATCATTATCTAACCCAATTTTTCTCACCAGAAAAAAGTGTTACTTAAGTATAGAGAAAATATATTTGAAATGGGAAAGTAATTTCATTCATAATTTTTGATTTTCTGAGTGTTTATTCATCCCATCTCCTTTTCGCTTTAAATCCAACGGAACACGATGCTACATGCCTCAATGCGAATTTCAATTGGGCTAACAGCACCCAATACGATATGTAGAGCATATGTGAAATCACTTTTTCGAATATTCCTTCATTTTTCCAATTTTGCTCGTCGCATGAGCTTTCCTTGGGAGAAAAAAAATCGTTTCATATTTCAAGTCATTTTAAAACAATAGCTACCATACACAATTTTACACTTACAGTTGTGCTAAAAGTTTTACGAAGCAACCAAAATAAAAGTGCCAAATTTAAATTTTATTTATATTCTATTAAGCATAAGTTCTATTCAGTTCATTTTTTTTTTTTTTTTTTTTTTTATTAAATCGTTTATTTTTACAGGCTCAGTTACATAAGTTTAAAGGAGCCAAACTCCTATTTGTATAGTTACAAGTATATATAAACATTTTTTATTAATTCTAATGTTAATGAAGTAGAGAACCGATTACTCGCGGCTTGCTCGAGTTTAGAAGGGTGACATTTTGTTTCAGGAAAAGGATGGGATATAAGGATATGTTGACAATGTTCACACTCACATTCGCACTCACATTCATCATACTCAATTCTTAAGCCTATCTTATATCTAACATGTATTTACATTTCACCTTATTCTATTGTTAGTAAGAAGGGATTTCTTCTTCTTTCTTTGTTTTTAAGAGGCTTTAAACTTTGCAGTTCATTCGCCTCTAAAGAAGGGATTTGATTTCTCGCGAAGGGAAAGGAAAAGGAGAATATAAGGATATAAGGACAATCACACACGAAGATTGATAGCTTTTAGGAAGACATATATTTGGGACATGTAATCAAGGTCTAAACCAGCTAACACATCTCTCACCGGCACATTGGGCTGCCTTCCTCTAGCCCGAAGAGAGTTTTCTAAATTCGATCTGGCAACAAGATACTCCTCGCACGACCAAACAACGTGTTCGATGTCGTGGTAACCTTGGCCACAAGCACAGATATTGCCATCGGCAAGATTAAAACGAAAGAGTAGCGCGTCTAACGAACAGTGATTGGACATGAGTCGAGAGAAGGTGCGAATAAAGTCCCGACTTAAGTCCAGACTTTTGAACCATGGTTTGAGGCTAACCTTAGGGATAATCGAGTGAAACCACCGGCCCAATTCATCTTCGTTCCATTTACGTTGCCAGTTAGCGATGGTATTTTTACGGACTAAAGAATAAAATTCATTGAAAGCGATTTGACGCTGATAAATATCGCCTTCAATTGCACCTACCTTTGCCAATGAGTCAGCCCTCTCGTTACCCGGAATTGAGCAATGTGAAGGGACCCAGACAAAGGTAATGACATAACAGCGTCTGGATAAAGCACTCAAAATTTCTCGTATTCTCTCAAGGAAGTACGGCGAGTGCTTTTCCGGCCTCACTGAACGGATAGCTTCGACAGAGCTAAGACTATCCGTTACTATTCAGTTCATTGAAACATCATTCTTCAATCGAAAGATTCTTATTGGAACGAAAAAACACTTGTTCATCGCTCCCAACTTATTCGCCAGCACGTATGCAATCAGCAATGCCCACGCTAGTTACAATGAGCACTATCCATTTGTACGCGTCGTTAGTTAAACTATCGAGGGTTTTTACATGTTGATTTCTCCCAGAAACCATGGATTTGAAATCTCTGTTAGGGAATACATGTCGGTGGGAAAAAAGCTCCCTCTACTTTCATGTATCTGCAATGCCAATTTCCCCTAGGCAGCTTGGTTTTGATGTCTCTGTTTGGGACCTGCCGCATATGTCGTCAATTTCGACCTATCAGAAGTGGGTATTTCCGTTAGGATATGGGTTGAGATTTTTCAATTGTTCGATAGTTAGTTTCATGACATATATTATTATATTCAATGTAAAAAATTGTTATGAAGTGCCGAAATTGATTGACGCAAAAATCTCATCAATCCATCATGAAATGACTGAACAATAAGCATTTGAAATTGGACAATTTTCACAGTGCGCTCGATTTTCGATTTTCAATTTGTTCTCCAATATGTTCCCGAAAGACGTAATCCTACGTCAAAAAAAAAGTTGCTTTCGGGACAATATCGTTGCTGGACGAGCTGGACGGCAAGGGATCGAGTGACTTTTTCAAGGCGTTAAGGCTGGAAGTGTAGTGCAGGAGTCAAGTAAAGTTTGACAAGGACCTTTAAGTTTAAAGTCTCTATAATTCATCACCTGCCTGCCTGCTTTCATTCATTTCTACCTGAACTCTCGTACCGAGAGGATTCGTTCTATTGGGACCAAGCAGACAGCTCGTAAATCTACCGATGGTAAGGCACCACGAAAGCAACTCGGAATAGCGTACCAGCTCCATGAAGTGTAAAGAAGCCACATCTCTACCGACCGGGAACCGTCACTTTGCGTGAAATTCGTCGCTATCAGAAGTCGACCGAATTGCTGATCCGCAAGCTACCTTTGCAGCGTTTGGTTCGTGGTATTGTCCAGGACTTCAAAACCGAGTTGCGCTTCAAAAGTTCCGCGGTTATGGCACTGCAGGAGGCCGAACTAAAAGGAGCATTTGGCGAAAATCGTGGTGTCGATGATAATGCCGATTCCGATGGGTGCTATTGACTATGGATTTGATAATGAAAAACACGATATGATATGGTGTAGTGGATATTATATTACATATCGAAGAAATCACATTTATGAAAGCAGCGTTATAAAATTATTTGTTTACGAATGCTGCAATCGATCGACGTTGTTGGGAAGAGGGTCTTATTTTTACTGTGTAATTCCGAGTAGGAATCCATTCCTTTTCAAGTGTTAATAATCCTGCCCCGGATCAACAATGATTCCAATTGTCGGGGCTTGAGGAGTGGGTACAATTCGCGCTGGGTATTTCCGAGGTGGAATCGATTCCTCCTTTGAGCGTTAATAATTCTTTTCTCGCTAAACGAAGTTGTATGAGAATCACTTAATCCGAAAGATGAAATGTCTAAGATTTATATGCTTGTTACTTATTTATTGCTAAGTCAACGTTAGTCTTACGTCCACATTGCGGTTATATCAAAGATATAACCCTCTCCTAGTTTTTTTTAAATAGATGTATTCAGTGAAATCTAATTACCATTTGTTCCGGGCGATGCAGTAAGATCTCATGGATGTTTATCACTGTCAATTGGATTGCTATAAAAGGCAATCACTCCACCAGGCAAAAGAATCGTAGATCTGGTGAAACATACTTTGAACAAATATTTATTTTCTTTTTCGAGCAAGCGAATTTGCAATTTCATATAAAAAGGGAAAAAGACTCACACAGCCAATATAAAAAAATATATATATATTAAATGATACTTTATCTATTTCTAACAAAAACACGTCACAATAAGAAACATTCAAATATCTGCTTTGTCGTTCACTTAATCGAATTCGACCCTTCCAATGCCATAAAAAATTATCCAATGCTGCGACCACAAAAACGTTTCCCGCACTGAGATAATTCCGTCTAATCAGTTGAATGCCAATTCTCTCCATCGAACTGCATTTATTCCCATCACAAACCTGTTTTCGACTTATGATTAAACGCTATCAAATTAATCAACGAACAAAAGGTGGAAGTTTGATTCCGTCCGAAGTATAAATAAATTATGCAAATGATATAAACATATGTGTTTTTACATTCGCCGTGAAAGAAAAGATGTGAATGTTTGAAGATCCTATGTAATCAGCATTTTCGAAATCAGAAGAGAGTGCTGATTCGTTCCATCCGTAGCCAGATCTGAAATGATACGTTTGCGGACGGCAAACGATTGCACTGACGATACAATTATGGAGTGATAACTTCGAATCGATAGATTGGCAGTTTTGAGGCGCGGATTTGTTTTTAGTTTTCAAAATCGTGAGCCACTCGAAAGCGTTGTCGTGATTGGGATATTTATTCAGCGAACAAAAACCCATCACATCCGATGAATATTATGGTACGAAATGCCCTCAGTGCCCGCTAATGTACCGATCGTGTCCGAGGAAAGAAGAATTTTATGGGAAAATAATGGACACTAAATTTGAGAATCAGTACTATTCATAATCCATTTAAATTTGAGTGCCTTTTAATCATTAACCCAAAGCATTCCTCCGTTTTTGAGGTTTTGTTTTTTTCTGTTATTGATATCGTGCACGTGCCTTCTGGGACCGACACCGCCGCAAAGGAATAGAAGACATATGTCAAAGCTAATTTCGAAAAACCAGACTTAAGATAAGACTAATAGGAAACATTTACTTATCGCAGGAACGGCCGTTTGTTCTACATTAGAGGAAATTAACGCTTGTTTGTCTTCTTTACGGTTTGCCCCAAACGACGAGGGTGACTCATTGCGACCTGACCGGAGAATTCGAGACAGTCAGAGGTAATTCAGCTGCACGAAGCTTTCTATTTATTATTATTTTATTTTATTTAGTCAACCTGATTTCGAAAGATGCAAAAACGAAAAATTTGTCGAAACTGTAATCCGCGACGGATCACGTACCAAGACCGGTCAAAAACAACAGTCACGTAGGGAAAATGGGAAACAAAGAACTTCGCAGGAAGACTGGACATTTACGGAAAAAATATTAAATTAGCGTAATTGTATGGTACGGACCGCAAAATTTTGAGTTTTGGATCCCGATTCCAACCGTGGTTCGTTTCGAACCGGCCCGTAAACTAAAACAAAGAAACATTTTTATTAAATTATCTCCGGTTTCGGTAGAAAATCAGAAAACGAATCAAAGAATTCATCATTTCGACTGCACAGGGATAATGTACATAAATTATCGACGATAATTCAATAATGGCCAGACGCTGATTAAAGGGAGTTCGATTTGCTCGGTTCCGCATAAATGTCTCGCATCCGCAAACGTGAATAGCATTTTCGAAACTCAAATAACATGGTCATAATCGCACTTTGTGGAAGATCAAATTCACAAAATCTGTTCTGTTTGTACAACTTCATCGATTACCCTCCACTTGCCGTCGTCTTGGATTAACGGCAGGATTTTTCGATAACATCCCGAGCGTTTAAGAAATTACTTAAATACCAATTGCACTTCGCCGATATGCATGGCTATTTTCGCATGAACCGCTATCATTTCCAATATAAAATTAACCATTTTATGATCGTTCGAATTTAAATGTCTGCGTAAAACGTAGAAACCATCGCGCGGCCAACGACAAGGCGATCGTGAACTTTAACAACATTCGCCAATGATCACCAATGGGACCCGAAAGGTCCCATTACCCAAGGCACCTTTTAATCGCTACTCATGCACTTACCCGAGGCTTACATCACCGGCCGAAGTAAAGAATCAATTAAATAAATATAATAATAAAAGTTAAATACCGTTTTTTACCTTCCCCAGAACCACATTTCTCACATTGGAAATTTCGCTGGCGCAAAGCGGGATGTGAAACGAGCGTGAAATTTAGATAATGCCATCGAATGCGAGAGGCTCTCCTACATTCAAACTTCTATTGCTGCCGAACTTCGCCGTTTCGGAGCGCCATCAAAATTACGGTGCGTTAATTTTTAATTCCGAATGCATTTAGCATTAAGAAATTAATTCCTTGGGGGTCGGGAGTGCACCAGCGGGAGGAAGAAAGGAAAAAAATGTTGAGTCCCGAATCAGTGGCCAGGGATGAATTCCCACTAGTATGATCACGGTTTTTGAAGTACTTTATCAGGAATCTGTCTGTCATTTCCAAATACCAAAGCAATAAATGAGGTTGAATTTCGGATCATTTTCCCTATGATGTCCTTAGCACACAAAATTCACCTATACATCGCTTCGAGAGTTCAATAATCGGTAGCAGTTAGTGCAGATACCTCGCTCATGAATGGGATGAACATCACTTATAGTACGACGCATATTTTCGGGATAACAACCGTGCGGATATTTGCTCTTGGGTTTTGGTTTTCGATTAATTATTTTGTTTTTTGTACCAGGTGTATGCATATGGAACCAGTCGCCTCTATAGCGTGATTCCCTTGCGGTTATCATGGAAGTGACAGTTGTTAACACTTTACGGACCGCGCACGAGATTTCTCGTTTTCGCGTTCCTTCTTTACGGACTTGTGTGAAATTAGCGGATAAATTTTTTTGTTGCGTGCAAGTTTCTGTTCAACGTCTTGCTGGATTTTTTTCTTAAATTCGTTTATTTTTACAGGCTCAGTTACATAAGTTTAAAGGAGCCGAATTCTTAAATATAATTTTAAAACTATACATATGAATAATTTTCTTAAATCTATGGTTAGTAAGGTGGAAAACCGATTACTCGCGGTGTACTCGAGTTTAGAAGGGTGACATATTTTTTTAGGAGAAGGATGGGATATAAGGAAATTGTAACAATGTTGATGAACACTCAATTCTTAATCTGTTCGTATATCTATTGTATATTTACATTTCAACTCAATCTACTGTTTATAGCAAGGGGACGAATTACTCGCAATGGAAGAAAAGAGGGGTATAAGGATATAAAGACAATTACACACGAAGATCGATAGCTTCAAGGAAAACATATATATGGGACATGTAATCAAGGTCTAACCGAGCCAATACATCTCTCACCGGCACGTTGGACTGTCTTCGTAGGGCCCGAAGGGAGTTTTCTAAATTCGATCTGCCGACGAGATGCTCCTCGCACGACCAAACGACATGCTTGATGTCGTGATAACCTTGACCACAAACGCAGATATTGTTGCTGGCAAGATTGAAACGAAAGAGTAGTGCATCTAACGAACAGTGATTGGACATGAGTCGAGAGAAGGTGCGAGCAAAGTCCCGACTCAAGTCCAGACTTTTGAACCACAGTTTGAGGCTAGCCTTAGGGATAATCGAGTGAAACCACCGGCCCAATTCATCTTCGTTCCACTTGCGTTGCCAGTCTTGCTGGATTTAATGAATAATGAATTATTTCAGTTGAAATAAATTGATCATGTTTCAAGTAACAACCTTCAAAATCATGCTCCTTAGATAGATAATTGAATCATTCATCTTTCCACATAATCCATTTTTTTCTTGATCGTGACAGAGAAAAGTTATAGACTGAAACGTGAGCATGGGTCAATATAGGAAAAAATACAGAATTTTGAAAACCAAAAAAAATTATTCGAATAGAGTAGAATAGAGGACCCAAAACACATTCTCGAGATAGTAAGGTAAATGATTTTGGTTTATCCAGCGAAAATACGATCATGGTTTGTCCACTGTATTGAATGCTCTAGTTCAGCGCACATGTGTCAAATTAGGTATTCGAATATTTCAAAACATATAAATAAAGGGTGTGTCACATCAAATTGCATCACGGAAAAAACGCTGTAGAAATTCGCCCAGTAGACCTATCCTTTTGAAAATTTTAGACAGTAAAATAAAAACTATTAAACAACTTTTGGCATTTTCTTTTTATTCATACTTCGAGCCCAAGCCCGTATGCTCGCACCTTCCTCTTTACCCCGTCCATAAGGTTCTGTACAACGTCAGGTTGTAGTTTTTTTTGAACAGAAATCCATTTTCTCATGAAGTCCGCCTCCGATTTGACAACTTTTGGGTTCTTCCGGAGGGCCTGCTTCATAATCGCCCAATATTTCTCTATTGGGCGAAGCTCCGGCGCGATGGGCGGGTTCATTTCCTTTGGCACGAAGGTGACCCCGTTGGCTTCGTACCACTCCAACACGTCCTTTGAATAGTGGTATGAAGCGAGATCCGGCCAGAAGATGGTCGGGCCCTCGTGCTGCTTCAATAGTGGTAGTAAGCGCTTCTGTAGACACTCCTTAAGGTAAACCTGCTCGTTTACCGTGCCGGTCATCACGAAGGGGGCGCTCCGCTTTCCGCAAGAGCAGATCGCTTGCCACACCATGTACTTTTTGGCAAACTTGGATAGTTTCTGCTTGCGAATCTCCTCCGGAACGCTGAATTTGTCCTCTGCGGAGAAGAACAACAGTCCCGGCAGCTGACGAAAGTCCGCTTTGACGTAGGTTTCGTCGTCCATTACCAGGCAATGCGGCTTCGTCAACATTTCGGTGTACAGCTTCCGGGCTCGCGTCTTCCCCACCATGTTTTGCCTTTCGTCGCGGTTAGGAGCCTTCTGAACCTTGTATGTACGCAGGCCCTCCCGCTGCTTGGTCCGCTGGACGAATGAACTTGACAAATTCAGCTTATTGGCGACATCCCGGACCGAACTTCTCGGATCACGTCTAAACTGCTTAACTACGCGCTTGTGATCTTTTTCACTGACGGAGCATCCATTTTTGCCGTTCTTCACCTTCCGGTCGATGGTTAGGTTCTCGAAGTATCGTTTTAGTACTCTGCTGACCGTGGATTGGACGATTCCCAGCATCTTACCGATGTCCCGATGTGACAACTCCGTATTCTCGAAATGAGTGCACAGGATTAATTCACGACGCTCTTTTTTGTTCGACGACATTTTTCCAAATTTACGAAAAATTGACAATGAAGCATGGCCAACGTGATCTATACACTCTTATCTGATTATAAGCGAAAGCTAAAGATATAATTCCTAAAAATTAAATTTCTACAGCGTTTTTTCCGTGATGCAATTTGATGTGACACACCCTTTAATATTGTCTTCTTCATGATTTACAGTAGTTATATAGTATATTTTTTACGGATTCACATGTTTTAAAGGATTATAAGATCCACATTCTATTGGTGTCAATGCGCCCCTCACTTGAGCTAACTTTTAATCAACCAACAGATGATTATTTGGCACGTATTCAGACCATTTCTGGATTATAACATTTACAAATATTGTAAACATCATTCTTGCACACCATTTGTATCAGATTTACATAGCTAAACCATTAAATTAACGCATTTTAATGAACTCAATTCTGATCATGAGTTGTCCAATTCAATAATGTTGTTTTGTCCACATGATTTCAATGGCAACCGCTTGGAGCGCTGCAGTTTGTTTATTGTGCCCTTCGCGGATAGCAGAAATAAAGTTTCTCTATGGTGAGTGTCTTGAGGTGAACACTTTTAAAATGCCCAAAAAAACGCGATATTCTGAAGAAATTATGAATGGATCAATATGATGACAGTAAACTCAAGTAATCATAAATGCAACATTTACTTGAGAATTCGAATGTTTTCATTCAAAAATTGTGATTTCTAAAGCCGGACAAACCATGATCATTTTTTGGACAAACTATGATCAGAGGTGGTCAAACCATGATCATGATTCCCCTTTGAGGAAAATCGTTGAAAAACATATAAAATTGAATAATTTCAACGCTTTATGGTAGTATTACCATTAGACTTGGGGCTTTTCAACAAACCCAAACTCGTATCGATTATATGTGATTTTCATGAAGAAAAATCGATTTGCATTTACAAGTTGCTTAAAACACCCCAAATTGGACAAACCAAGATCATTTACCCTACCTATTCGATATAGAATATTCTTATCTATCTTTAGCAAAATTTCCATTGGTCGGAATAGGGTCTAAGAATGGGGGAAATTAATTAATTTAAAGAAAATTTAAAAAAGTTATTTGAAGGGAACCAAAACACATTTTTGAGATAATACTCATTGAATAGAGAATACTTTTATCCATCTTCAGCCAATTTTTCGTTGGCCGAAAAAGAGTCTGAGAAAATGTATGGGCCAAAATGTATACAAGTTGTAGGAGGAAAATTAATAAAATTAACGAAAATGGAAATAGAACTATTTCACACTCGAAAAAAATAATGAAGAAACAGAGTGCGAAGTCGAAATTTTTAGGCGATTTTTGAAATGCTTTAAAATTGTGAAATATCAACGCATGGAGATGGGATACAAATCATTTTAAAGCATAATTTACATGGATTTACACGGAATATTTTATAGAGAAATTTGTTTTTCGATGTATGTAGAAAAATAACATACATCTTTTTTCAATTTTCTTTAAATTAAATTATTTCATCCACACAAGTTGTACAGGATATGGCCTATAACTATTCTTAGACCCTATTCCGACCAATGGAAATTTGGCCCATGCTCACGTTTCAGTCTCTAACTTTTCTCTGTCACTATCAATAATAAAATGAATTATATGGAAAGATGAATGATTCAATTCTCTATCTAATGAGCATGATTTTGAAGGTTGTTACTTGATAAACAATCAATTTATTTCAACTGAAATAATTCATTATTCATTAAATCCATCAAGACGTTGAACATAAACTTGCACGCAACAAAAACTTTCATCCGCTAACTTCACACATAGAGGCGAACGAACTTCAAAGTTTAAAGCCTCTTAAAAACTTTCAAGCAAAGCAAGCAACTTCGCACAATTCAAAACGTGCGGTCTCAGGCGTATGTCTTACAGATTTCTTCCCGGTCCTTAAAGTGTTAATGAGTAGAAGTGGAATCAGGATTCACAGAGGGCAAATATTATGTAAACATTATCTTTCATAACCAAATAACCATGGACAATAGCAATTACAACCATCATTTTAACGGGCTTTGGACACTCTGCTCTGGTTCTCAATAGTTTGAAGTTCTTTTTCGGACATCCTACTATAGAGATCCTAGGCGGAGTCCGGAAACAGAATGTTGCTGCGAATTACTTTCTGGTGCGACTGCTATCAGCCCCCGAGGATGATTTTGCTGGTTTCGAAAAGGAACGCAACCAAAGCCCCTTGGCCTTAACTATGACTGTGCAGTCGGCGCGAAAGGCCTCTTTTGGGTCCTCGGGTCTCAGGGTCGTCGTGTGATTTGTGTGGGAACGCTCGGGCTGGTGGGGTGGTGATCGGCTACAGCGTGGTGGGAATTAGGCGGAGTGGTGTGGACTATCGGCAATAGGCTCGGCAACGGTTATGTCGTGATGATTTTTTCTGATTATTGGATCCAGTGGAAGGTCCCTTCCTCCGTGTCGTCCTTGACGATTAACGAGTGAAACGTGGCGAGAAACTCGCGACAACAGGCTTGCGTTGCTCCTTTATAGTGGTGAGCCGTATCAGCACGGGACTAATGAGGGCGAGGCAGGCACACTCTTATCGCTGATTCTTGGTGTTTATGGGCTATTTCAGTTGATTTCACCGCTCAACAAATCGGTTGATACAACGTGATATTATCAAAACGAAAACTTGTATAGAAACTTAGATAGGTTCGATTGGTTTGCACGCTTCCGCGAAATCCAAGATAGCTCAATTCCTTTCTCGAACCTCCTTTTCCCCTTCTTTCAAAAATATTCCCTTTCAACCGTTCCATTTTCCTACCATTTCAAACTGTACTTCAGTTCTTCCATCGTAGCCGTCTGGTGCTTATTTTCACCCAATCACCCACCATGGCGGAGATTGAAAATTTAATATGGTCTTCCCGTTGGTTTGGGATTTTGCTATCGTCGAACGTTCGTTTTCGCCTTCAACCACCTCTTACGTAATCCAAATAATAGAAACCAAATTTTGATTCACAATAAAGATTTTGAATTAGTAAGCGATCGATCGTGAGTTCAAAACTCAGGGCATTGTCCATCTTTGTGTTTTAACAGAACAACTACGTCCTCGCCACAGTCATCAGCGATGGAGCTCGATTCACGGTCGAATGGAGATCCTTTCATCTATACAGCTGCTCTGCTCTGCAAGAAACATCGGGCTGTTGTTCTATTAACTACAGAACCAAAATCATATCAACTGTCTCCACCGTCCGGTGGTCTAACTGAACAATGTAAGAACATAAAGAATACTCTTACGACTAAAATGGCAGCTGTGTAATGTGCTATTCATAGATACGACAAAGACATGTGACATATACACGATTAAAATCCGTCTGTAACAGACAGCTAAAATGCTAATTAGCCTCATTAAAATAAACGAATGGGATAAAAAAAAAAAGATTTTAAATTGCAACGTTATGATTACAATGTTTTGAATTCAAAAAGTTCAAAACTGGTAATTTTGATGTTAGAAACGTCCGAAACCTGTGTTTGAAGATGCCGGATTACAAGCCTTTTCGAACGAAGAAGATAGTCTACAATAACCGACAGAAAAATTCCAAAAATGGAAACAAAAGTTACGAACCAGCCAAAATGTGTTGAAAGTCACTATAGAGGAAAACCTGTTTTTGTGCGGTTGCTTTTTGTGCGATTTCTCATTTGTGTGTGGTGCGATATTATTATTTGTGCGATTAGTTTGTGTGATTCAAGACCCGATGTCATAATAAAATCGCACAAACGGGGAATCACGCGAAAAGGGACCGCACAAAAACAGGTTTGCCTGTAAAAGAAAAAACTATTCATCACCACAGGCGGATTTTTTTTCATATACTGGCTACCAATACAATCGCGATAATAATAATTTCTTCTACAAAATAAATAAGTTATATTAACATTATGCTCTTCTGTTTTTAATTTTTACTGCGAACAATTTTATTTTAAATACATTGTATCCTAAATGTGTTTACTTTGGATCTGATGAAGCGCTGGAAACATTACATTGCATATTGTCAACATGCTTTTCATATATTTGCTAAAAATGTATCCATTCGCAAACAGGCTGCCAAAAGGTAATGTGTCGAACGAGAGCGTTGTGTTCATAGTAAAAATATTGTTCATGGGTAGGGTAGGTCATCGCAATAGCACATTTTATGGTAATACGAGTGAGTTTTTTTTAATTTAGGAAACATATCTTTTTTTAAGGCTCTAATATGTTTAAAAATCATTAGAAATCTTTTCTTCGTCGATTTTGGTACTTGATTCCATACAAAACATTGTTGTTTTGTTGAAAAATTTAGTTTGAAAATAGTGTGTCTCATTGATGCTTGCTTCTAAGCATTTTGCTAAGGAATATATGCGGTCAAAATAATGAGATTCTCATGCTGTGAAGTGGCCATTTTGATGCAAACACTATGTAGACGCATACATTACAACCTTCTTGATGTTGTGATTCGACCAATTTATAAGATTTTATCGAAATAAACATGTATTTTTGTATTACCATAATTGGTGCAATTTTACATCCACGTGCCAATTATCGCAATATCGAAAGCTGCCCTGTTCATACTATGGTTGTACGTTATGTTATGGTTGTTATGCTATTATGGTTGTACCTCACGTTTTAACGCTGTGCAATTGCATATCATAGCAATTGCATACATTTTGAGCGCTCAGCAGTGTTGTGAAATAGCACTATGCGTGTCCTACCAAAGCATATTTGTTTAGTCCACTCTGTTGGAAATTAAATCTTAGGTGAATGTCAGCCATTCCATGCCAAACCGATATAGTGGTTCTCAGATTTTCGTCAAAAATGGTAATTTTGTTCTTTATCGCAAAAACATTAGACACGCATTTTTTTTTTTTTTTTATTAGAGTGCCCATTTTCATTTTAGGGTGGTCTGTAAAATCAATTTGTTCCACTTTTTCCCAAAAATGACTTGTTTCAAAAATTCATAACTTTTGAACCATTTAACCGATCTAGATGATCGACATATCAAATTAAAGCCAATGAGCTAGTATTTAATATTCAAGTTGCAAAGAAAATGGATTTTGTTTTCATGATTATTGATTGTAGTCGTTTCTTATTGTTTTCATGGCTTTGGACTAGAGGGCGCCATGATTTTTATATTTTTTTTATTTTTTTCATAATATATCTTGATATCAGAGATGCTATTTCTTCGTTTTTGAGATATGATTTTTCAAAGTTGACTGGAGGTTCAAAAATCATTTTCCCTTTTTTACAAAAATGACTTTTTACCAAAATTCATAACATTTGAACTACTGAACCGATTTAGATGATCGACATATTAAATTGAAGCCAATAAGCTAACCTTCTTTGAAAAAATATCACATGCGTGGGGAGACTAGATTCTAGTCGCATAGGTCTAGTCTAGTCACATAGGAATATTGAACGAAGACTTAAAACATGTTTTAACATTTGCAAAATAATAACTCAAAAACGAAAAATATAGCATCTCTGATATCGAGATATGTTATGTTAAAAAATTCTCAGCTTTTCATAAAAAATATAAAAAAAATATAGCGCCCTCTGTTTGTCACAGGGGTGACCACTTTTTCCGGATTTCCGGTAGCCGAAGTTCTTCAACGCGGAACAACTTTTGGTATTAAATGTAAAAACTATCTTTATTAACAGTTGAAGATCGGGAGTAACAACGTGTCCTTTCTGTACAAACTATATTTCCCAACTGACTATTGTTCTGATTATACAACGATTACAATGATTTGTGCGAGCGGGAGATTTTAAATGAGAATTTCTCAATATACACTAGTAGCGCGATTTTCCTGCCGCTATATGTGCCCGATAGCACCAATCTATTTAGTTTTTATAGCGTTCTCTAACATCCCGGCCGCCTTGAAAGAATTTTCAATGCCAATTCAATTTCTTTTTTAACCGCCGATTCTTTATATAATCCTTATACTATATTCTTCTATACTTCTTTCTAATTACATTTCCTTTTCCTTTACTGTGCTTTATGCTGCATTCCACTGAATGGCTTATTCAGTAACTGTGCATGATTAACAACCTTTCCATGAATGCCGATGTCGATATCCTATTCTCGGATTTCTGTGCGACCGATCCGAATGCTATCCCTGGCGATGTTCTGATTATTCTGAAAAATATGAGAGACGGCTTTTTCAACTGTTATATTTTGAAAGTAAAAGACTTTCCTGAAGCGGAGGCCCTTCTGGCCTCCGCGAGTGCCTCTGGCACCCTTGCTGCTACCCCGTAGCGATTATTTCAGTGCTACTCAATTATGCTGCTATGTTTGACATACGATGTAGAATTCCTTCTCCTGATTTTGGATGATATAATGTTCTGGTGATCCTGGTTGTGATGACAAGACAGCTGGCCAAACTGTCCAAAATCGCTCGCAAGAACTACGCAGTCACTGTACTGCGACGAAATACGACTCATCGTGATGAGATGCCCGATGGCATGGAGAATGTGACCTGACGATTCAAAATAAAAAGCATTACTGGCTTATCAACGTGTGGAGACCATGCGTCTCCACGGCGCCTTGCGCGCCAACTCTAGTGCAGCACTTGAATGTTTTCATTGCGTTTTAGATGGGATTTAAGCTTCATCGTTCATGTCCTGGATTTGAATTTCTGATAATGATGGATACGGACCTTAGGTTGGATGATACGGCAATAGTTCTAATTCAACTGGAGTGAACTGGAGCACGCTAGAGAAAAAGATAGGAAATTACTTTTTGCTCTAATATTAATACACAAAGACTTATCTGAAAGGCGGAGGCCTCTCGACCCCCGCCGGCGCTCCTGCGCCCGTTGGAGAAGAAATTAATTCTTCCCTTGATTGCCTAACTGGTTATCGATAATAGGAAGGATGCATATTTTCGAGATTCCTCTCACATAACAGCCGTCCTTCGTCCTGACAGTCACTACGCGAACGTTGGCGTCGTCTCCAGTTCGTACCTCTATCACACGACCTAATTGCCATTTCAGGGGTGGCAAGTTTTCCTCCCTTAATAGTACCATTGTACCCACAAATATGTTGTTCCGTTGCCTGGTCCATTTGGTACGATTGTGGAGATCGGACAAATACTGCGTTGACCATTTTTTCCAAATCTGTTGTACGAAGTTTTGTGATTTCTGCCAGATCAACAATCTATTTTCCGGGATTCCGTCTAAACTTGGCTCTGCTAATGCTGTGAGTGGCCGTTGGATGAGAAAATGACCTGGAGTTAGTACCTCCAAGTCATTAGGGTCACTGCTTAAAGGTGTCAGCGGCCTTGAGTTTAAGCAGGCTTCTATTTGAAACACAACTGTTTCGAGCTCATCGTGTCGAAGTACTCTAAGCCCGATTGTTTTTTTGAAGTGAGTCTTAAAGGACTTCACCGCAGCCTCCCAAAGGCCTCCGAAATTTGGTG
Source organism: Toxorhynchites rutilus septentrionalis (assembly GCF_029784135.1). NCBI lineage: Eukaryota > Metazoa > Arthropoda > Insecta > Diptera > Culicidae > Toxorhynchites > Toxorhynchites rutilus. Next base: position 115,666,189 of record NC_073746.1, read on the forward strand.
ACCTGGCAGGAATAAATTTGAATTCCACGCCATCCTCCATCGCTGCTTTAATTAAGCTCTCCTTAAATTGCTGACTGCAAAATAACTTCGACAACTCCCCAACTTCTCTCCTCGCTCCGACAAAATTTTTGGCGTTGTCGGACATAATCAATGTTGGTTTTCCTCTGCGAGCTATGAAACGCCTTAGCGCTGCAATGTATGCCTGAGTAGTTAGATCTGTGACTATTTCTAGATGAATGGCCTTGGTTGTTAGGCACACGAAAACTGCAACAAAGCACTTGATTGGTCGGGCCTTTCTTCCTGGGTACGACATCAAAAATGGTCCACAATAATCCACACCGACCTTTAGAAAAGCAGGTGCAGCGTTCACACGCTCTTGCGGCAGGTCTGCCATTAGTTGGTCCTGGAGTTTCGGTTTATTTCGGAAGCACGCTACACAATCGTGGATAATTTGTCTCACTGCTCGTCGAATGTTCAGCGGCCAGTATCGTTCTCGCACAGTGGAGATTAATAACTGTTGACCTGCGTGAAAGTATTTGAGGTGATAATATCGGAGGATTAATTTTGTCAGGGGATGATGGTGATCCAAAATTATTGGATGTTTTCTGCCGGTAGAAATGGCCACATTTCTCAACCGGCCGCCCACATGTATGATGCCGTTTAATAACACTGGATTTAATGCGTTCATCCTGGAAGATTCCTTCACCTGGTGTCCTTCGAAAAGACTCGCCCTTTCTTCTGGAAACGACTCCGTCTGAGACAGCTGAATGAGTTTCATGAGTGCAACATCATGTTCGCTTTGTGTGATGAATCCAAAGCGTTTGTTCTCTCGATTAATGCGCCTAGCATTGTGGGCAAAACGTAATATTAGTGCTGTGATGCGAATAAGAGCGGGTAGAGATGAACGTAGTGAGAAAAATTCATTTGTTAACACCACTTGTTGACTACAGGTAAGCGAAGACCTTTCCTCTTGGCGTGCGATCTCCATGTCTCCTGCGGTTAAGTTTACTGTTGGTGGCCACATGGATTTATCTTCAATCAACCATGTGGGGCCACACCACCATAGTGACGAATCGCGCAAAAATGCTGGGTTCATTCCTCTTGTTATAATATCCGCAGGATTATGCGCGCCCGAAATGTGACTCCACGCGCTTCCTCTAGTCAAATGCTGGATTTCGGAAACACGATTTCCTACGAAAGCTTGCCAGCGAGATGGACTCGATTCTAACCAACACTTGACAATCATGGAGTCTGTCCAAAAATGTGCGGGTACATCTGTTGGAAATCCATTTTTTATCTTATTGTACACATGACTCAACAATAGTGCAGAAGCGAGTTCTAACCGAGGAATCGTTTGTTTTCTCGCCTTTCTTTTGGTATCTTCGATCGGGGCTACCCTCGATTTCGACGTCAACAGCCGAACCATTTTAGTACCATCTTCCCAGATATTTCGAATGTAGAAGCATGCCCCGTATGCCTTCTCGGAGGCATCGCAAAAGCCATGCAACTCTATTTCGTTTGGCTGGTACCGATATCCTATCCAGCGAGGAATGGTAATGGTCTCAATGTCCGCCATGGCCCTTCTGTATTCTATCCAGTAGCGATACATATCAGTAGGTAATTCATCATCCCACGCAAGCTTCGTTTTCCACAAATCCTGTAGAAAAATTTTAGCTGTAATTACCACCGGTGTGATTAGTCCGAGTGGGTCGAATATGCGAGCTGTATCTGACAAAACAGTTCGCTTTGTTACGTTGGGCCCAATATTCCAGTTGGGTATATTGAATAGAAAATTATCGGTGCATGGTTCCCATAAAAGTCCGAGGGTTCTGATGGTTGCACTGGAAGAGTCCAGCTCCTTTGCAGTGCCGTTATCTTTTAGCTGTATCGGAACATTTTTCAAAGCTTCATCAGCATTACTTCTCCATTTCCGTAAAATGAACCCTGCCGAATCCATGAGATCAATGGTTTCTAACACTAATTTCTGCGCGCTCTCAACGGAATCAGCACCAGATAATAAGTCATCTACGTAAAACCCTTCAGTTATTGTTTTTGCAGCGATGGGATGCGAACTTTTTCCTTCTTCAGCTAATGTCTGCAGGCACCTTGTTGCCAAATAAGGCGCCGAAGCGGTTCCATAAGTGACTGTTGTCAACTTGTATGTCCGGATAGATTTTCCTGGAGACTCTCTCCATAGTACACGTTGAAGATCCTGATCAGAAATTTGTACAGCCACCATTCTATACATTTTCGCGATATCTGCGACTACCGCGATTCTATTGAATCTGAAGCGCAAAATAATTGAGAGTAGATCCTGCTGAACAACTGGACCTACCATCAATGCATCATTTAGTGATACACCGGTAGAAGTGGGGCATGATGCATCAAATACTACTCGCAATCTTGTAGTAGTGCTCTCAGGCTTCAGCACTGCGTGGTGCGGCATGTAGTATGTCAATATCGGCTCTATTTCTTCTGTCACATCTACCATATGCCCCATATTTATGAATTCCTGAATGAACTCATGGTATAGAGCCTTCATTTCTGGATTGGCCTGCAAACGTTTCTCCAATCCTAGAAAGCGCTTCATTGCAATTGATCTCGATTCTCCAATTTTGGAGAGAACTGCCTCTTTTTTCGGTAAAGTGACAACGAATCTTCCGTTGTTATCGCGAAATGTGTTTTTTTTGAAGATTTGCTCACATATGGTTTCTTCAACTGAGAAGGCTTCTTTTGTGTGGCATGACTCTAACTCCCAGAACTTCGCCAGCTGATCCTGAAGATCATTAGTTGATACAATTCCTCCAGAGCATGCCCTTGCTATGACGCGTGGTATTCTTGTTGAATCTATATTGACTGCTCCCGAGATGACCCAACCGAAAACTGTGTTCTGCAAGGTAGGGCCGTTGCCAGGAAGCTTTATTCTTCCATCCACCAACAAATCATGGTAATGCTCGGCCCCTATTATTAGGTCGACTGGTCCGGGAACATTGAAGTGTGGATCAGCAAGATTTACATCCGTTGGGAGTCCTAAACTCTCTATGGTGACGTGTTTGGACGGAAGATTAGATGTGACTTTGTTCAACACGTGAAATTTCATCAACTCAGCGAATTGATTGAATTTCAAGGAACGTGGGTGAACCATAGGAACCACTGCGACTGTCGACACTGACTCTGACGACCCTACTCCTTTAACCTTGAGATAATCTGATAACTGTTTGCATTTCAACTTCTGAGCGAACTCCTTCGTCATCAAGTTTCGCTGAGAAGCGCTATCTAATAGTGCTCGCGCAAATAACGTCTGCCCATGTTGATTACATATCCGAATAATTGCAGTTGACAATAAAACTTCTCGTAAGTGTTCAGTTGTAATTGTGGATCGATTGCATGTGGCCGTGTGATCTGTGGTGAGCTGATCTTGCTGCGCAGAATTGCTTTGATCCGGTGTGGGTGTGGAGTGTGGTGTGGATTGAGTGAGCGTGTTACGGTTTAGACCTTGTGGCCTTCTTTGTGGTGGTTGAAACTGACACTGATTCGCAGTTCGAGGTCGCGTCGTATTGGGTGAACCGATTGACTGGTTGAGGCTGGATGTGTTAAAGTGCTCATGCAACAAGGTGTGATGCTTTCGCTTGCATATTGTACAGAATCCACGCGTACATTTGTTCATGTTATGCCCCGTCTTCAAGCAATTGAAACAAAGCATATGTTTTCGGGCAACAGCAACGCGTTCGATACATTTCATTTTACGAATGGTAGAACACTGGAATGGGTTATGCTGTGGACCGTTACAAAAATGACATCCCTGATACTCCGTTGAAACTGAATGGCTTGATATATTCTTGAAGCATTGTCTTTCATAATAATTCATCTTCGTTGCAATCGACTGCAAAACTGTGCAATGACTACGCAAAAATTCATTCATATCCTCGTACCTCACATATTCATTTGATTTGTGTTGAGTTTCCCAAACTCTAAGTGTATTTGTATCCAGTTTGGAACTCAAAATATATGCCATAAGAACAGACCATTCGCTTGTTCTGATGCCAATTTTATCTATCATTTGTAAGTTTTTGTCGAATGTAGTTAATAAATTATTGAGCGCCTCATAACTTTCTCTTTTGACAGGATCCACAGAAAAAATAGAATCAAGATGAGCTTTCAATATAATTTTTTTATTTTCATATCGTTTTTCAAGTGTAGTCCATGCTATTTCATAATTTGCCGCGGTGATTTGCACCGAGCTAATTTCTGACAAAGCTTCTTCCGTTAAAGTGGTGCGCAAGTATGTAAATTTATCGATTTCTGATAAAGTTGAGTTATCGTGAATCAACGACCGGAAGGTATCTCGAAATGTGATCCATTCCATTAATTTTCCACTGAAGGTAGGAAGTTTAATGTCCGGAAGCTTAACTCGCGATGTCATCGAGGAAACTGACCTTGACATAGATGATGTTTCATTTCGTTTACATATTTGAGTTAGAAGTGCCTTCACTTCACAATAAGAATCTTCAAAGTTCCATAGCGATTGAGCACTCTCGCTGCACCGTGCCGCTTCTGTTGTTGATTTCTGACTGCCCCCTGCAGTTTCTTCGTCGCTATTATCCATTAGAACGTCAATACGTCTCCGCACGGCATAAAATTTGCTCAGAGCATCTTCAAGCATATTCATCCTTACCTCGATTTGTATATGGTCTCGTTCATGGCTGTAGGACGTCGCAAATTTCCTTATTGATTGCAGGGTATTGTCCAATTGTCTCTCCTGCTTTTGAAGATCCCTCAACGTGGATTCAGGCATCTTGTATTATTAGAACCACTTATGACAGACCGGTTCACGCGCGCGACCTCTTGACAGAATATGTATAAAATTACAATGGTGAAATAAATATATTCAATTCGGCGAAAAAGACCAACCAACAAATGCCAACAAAGTTCGGAGAAACCGTCATTTGGGAATAAGGGCTCATCAATGCAAATCCAACACCTTTCCTCAACTTTCATGCAGCGCTTTATTTCGGTTTTCAATCAATTTGATTTTCATGCAATCAACATCATGCAGCATCCAACAATGGCGGCGGTACATGCAACAACCTTTCAATAATTGTTGGATAATCCAATTGTCAATGGTGGACTAATCATGCAATGTCTCACCACGACTCACATGCAATCAATACTTCTCTAATAATTCCTCCTGCGAAATGCTGGAAATGGGATTTTCCTCCGAAGCTTCGTGTGATCCTTATAGTCCACAGATGTACAGCGATGGCCTTCCGTTCCTAGTGATCCAATCGTCTCAATCCCTTTGTCCACACTGTCAACGTACAATGGCTTCCTTTGATCGATCACTTTCTTTTGATCCCCAACACTTATTGTTCCACGCGAAATCTATTCACCAGGTCCACCGGTTAATATATCCGGCTCGAAGGACCAAAATGTTTGTCACAGGGGTGACCACTTTTTCCGGATTTCCGGTAGCCGAAGTTCTTCAACGCGGAACAACTTTTGGTATTAAATGTAAAAACTATCTTTATTAACAGTTGAAGATCGGGAGTAACAACGTGTCCTTTCTGTACAAACTATATTTCCCAACTGACTATTGTTCTGATTATACAACGATTACAATGATTTGTGCGAGCGGGAGATTTTAAATGAGAATTTCTCAATATACACTAGTAGCGCGATTTTCCTGCCGCTATATGTGCCCGATAGCACCAATCTATTTAGTTTTTATAGCGTTCTCTAACACCCTCTATAAACTATGAAAACCGATAAAACTATGAAAAACTAACTCAATCAATAATTAAAAAAAACAAAAATCCAAATTTTTCACAAAAGTAATATTTTTCAATAAAAAAAATCAATTTGCTATGTCGATCATATGAATTGGTCCATTAGCTCAAAAATTATGAGTTTTCGTAGTGGAAAAAATGAGGAAAATGTTATTTTTTATTAACTTTGAAAAATCATAACTCGAAAATGAAAAAAACTTAAAAAATCATCAGCTTTCAAGAAAAAAATATAGAAAAATATAGCGACCACAAGTCCAAAGCCATGAAAACAATAAAAAACGACTACAATCAATAATTACGATAACAAAAACCATTTTCTTTGCAAGTTCAATGTTTTTTAACAAAATAACAGCTCAGCTCAAAAAATCAATTTGATATGTCGATTATCTAAATCGGTTAAGTTGTTCAAAAGTTATGAATTTTTGAAAAAAAGGCATTTTTCGGGGAAAAAGTGGAAATAATGGATTTTTCGGACCACCCTTCAATGGAAATGGGGACCCTAATAAAAAAAAATTCGAGGGGTTGTATCCGAGACACGACCGCTTAGGACGTAGGACCGCGCAATATATATTTTTTTAATTTGTTGGATATTATTTGCGAATACGTCGAAATTTCATAAATTACTCTTTAGTAAAAAGTAAAAATCCGGGGACCCTGAAAGGGTTTAATGGGTTGCGTGGTTTTGTAGAATCATTTCGAGAAGCAACGATTCTTTCTTGCCTTTGCGAGAACAATACACTAATTGGTCATATGCCGCAATTTGTTTTTTTTGACGTAGGACTACGTCTAACCGGAAGATATAGGGGGTGAAATGGAAATCTAGGCACTGAACAAGTAGGAAAAAATGCAAGATTTGGAACGCTTATAACTCGAGCATTTCTCAATAGATCGCAAAGGTTTTTGCATCAATTGATAGGAAATATATCTACGCATCTATCATAACGAATAACATTTCATTTTTCTTGAGATAAATAATTGAATAATTGTGAAATATCAAGCATTGTCCAAATACACTATGTGCCCATTTTTGATTGGTCCATTTTGTGCTCCTCAAATCGTACCGACCAAAACGGGCAACCAGAGCAGCAGCGAAATAGAATGAAGCACGATTGGAAAGGAAAAAGAAAAAAATGAGGGAAACATTGGTCGCAGTCTCACACATGCGTAATTCTCGAGCCAGCCAGTCAGCTTAAAAATCCCCGCTCCGCTGCCGTAACGATCATTCTCATCCAAACCGTACACCACTCGGTTCGCATCACAACACATCAACAAACCAACCCAAGCAGCCATACCTGGACATGGTAAAGGAGGAAAAGTGAAGGGAAAGGCAAAATCCCGCTCGAACCGTGTTGATCTGGAGTTCCCCGCAAGGGTAGCTAGGCCGAGCGCGTTAGTACCAGTGTACCAGTCCACCTAGCCGGCGTTATATAGCTTCGGCCGCCGAAGTGATCGAGTTAGCTGACAAAGCTGCTCGCGACGATAAGAAAACCTGCATTCGGAACAGAACACATTCGGTTCGGTGGACATCAAGACAACAGGCAGTTGCAGCGAGTGGCGAGTGGCAAACGCAATCGCAAAACGGCATCAGGTAGCAGAAGAAAAAAGTTTGTTCTTTATACAAACTGCTTTGGCGGCAAATCCAGAACAAGGCGGCATCGAGGGCGTTCGAAATGGTTTTTTTTTAAACCACGAGTACTAAGTTTTCTAAATTGGAACCATTCCATAAAACACGGCGCTTATCAGGGCCATTAAACCTTTCAAAAAAGAGTTTACGGAATACAGTTCAATGCATTCTAAAATAATATCCAAAATAATAATAAAACACAAATTGATTTTTTTATAATTTGTTTGCCAGGATATGATGAGTATGTGAATTTGGCAGTTGTTCTGAGCTTATTGATGGTTGGGGACTTTCCCGATTATCCAATTTTCACCAATTCTTAATTTGCTTCTAGATTGAAAGTACAGTAATTTATATTTAGCTCGACATTGAGCTAATTGGATGGATCTGTAATGCGACATTTTTGTAAACATAGAGTTCGGGGTCCAAATTATGACCCCACATTGAAAGTCGACACTGTACCACTGTCATCGGAAATGTTCAATTACAGGTTAAAATTACCTCCAATCCGATACTGAGTGGTGGTAATGCGACGTGCCATTAAATTTAATTTACTGACCAACATGTCACAAGCTGGATGGGAAGAAATTTTCCAACTGTGAAACCGAACAAGATGGGGATATCGAGTGATTAAACAGTAAACTAATCCATTTTTCAGGTAGATAGGTAGGTATTCACGTAGGAGAAGAAAATAAAACAATATATTTGAAATATATATTTAACAAAAGCTGTCCCCTTTGTATAGTCCTACGTCACTCCGGTTATGTCCCCGACATTACCCACCCGTCTTTTTTTGTATCAATGCACGCATTGCACTGAGTATTTAACGAGAGGCATCTTCCGTGTATCGCCATTCAGCAAGCATCCAACACGCGTCTAACAGATACACACAGTTGCAGCGATAAAAATGAAACATCGCGAGAATGACCGTTTATGAAAAATAGTTTCTCGACTCTCGGTCAAAGCCGTCAACAAAGCTAGGAGCTTGTTGCATCAGAACAGAGCCGATACACACGAGAGCAAATACGAATGGCAACCAAATTTATCGAAGGTATGCTATTCACATGTACAGGAAATGAAGTTCTAAGTTTCGCGCAACGAAAACAAGCAACCCACACAAAGCAAAACACTGATGGCTAGAAGCAACCTATAATCATTTGCACACTTCTCTTTTTTCGCCTGCTTTGCCGTGGCTCGGATGGTTGTGTTAAATGGAATGAGAGATGCACTTCATGTGAAATATTCGCTAGCGTTCACTGCTCGAGAGGAAACATAACACACAAGACGAGCAGAATAAGCGACCTTTGTTGTTTCGGGCACAGAAAGATTCTGAGAAATATTCTCTTTTCGCTATCCCCCTCCGTTGTTTTTATTCTAGCGGCTGCATGAGTTCGGGAAAGCACACAAATGGACAGAACAAATGTATGGGGAAATGGGAATGCTTCCAACTTTCACTATTTCAAACCATATACAGACTATGGGATTGTAATGTAAAGCATATCGAACAAATCATAGAAAATCTCCGATTCGATTGGTATGCAAATCGTTAAAATCCGTTCGCAGCGAAAATAGTTATTGACGTTAATTTTATTTCATAGAAACGTGATCTGTTTTCTGATGTGGCACCCTTAATGTAAGACGTAGTCCTCGAAAAATAAAATATACGAGTCTAATGTTTTGCGATAAAGAACAAAATTACCACTTTTGACGAAAATCTGAGAACCCCTATATCGGTTTGGCATGGAATGACTGTGTGTTAGATATCCTTTGTTCAGTTCCTGAAGAGAAGCGAAAACTGAATAACAACTCTCACGCCTTTGTGATTCTCCTGTCAGCTAGCAGAGAGTCCTAGCAACGAGGAGCAGGCAGTTATTTCACAACCGGGAACAGTCTAATCTGGAGATGGTACGTATATTCGGTATCCTGTCTATCCGGTCAATATTTGGTCTCAGGCCGGATACCGGATATTAGAACAACAAAAAAAAAATTCTCATTAACAGAAGATAAATCATAACCGGGACTTGTAATGCTTGTTAATTCGTTTTTTTTTATTTGTAATTAGTTAAGTGTACCCTCTCTCAGATTATCACCCCGGTAGTTCTTAATTTTTAAAATTTTGAATACAAATGACTGGTTGATGTTATTTTCATATTGAAATTATGTGGCACAAAATCTGTCTGGAAGGCTATTGTTATCGTAAGAGAAAGTCAATTAAGAGAATCAATCAAAGCAGAAGCAAAAATTAGGCAAAAAATGCCGAATAATGAATAATAAATAATGAGTCGTGTACAGAATTTATTGGAATTTTCAAAACTGCCTTCTGATTTGGATAATCGCATTATTGAAAAAGTATCCATCACAAAAAGGGAAATTTTTCATTCTATCAAAACTTTTTCCTGTAGTAAAATGACCTACAGGAGCGTTCTTGGAATCAAATGAATGTTGATTGATGAGGTTAATTGGATTTAATATTGACTTGGTTTATACAACACTGTGTTAATCTACAAAATCTTAAAACAACAGAAACAGAAAAAATCGATTTTTTCTTTCCAGTATTGTTATCCACTACACCTACACACAAAAATATAGAAGCTCTGAAGTATTACATCTCAAAGCTTGAAATTTTAAATGAAGCTTTGAAACAATGTATATCCTATCTTCATGTGTTGGTTTTTCACAAAGTTACAACATTTCTAAAATCACGTAAAAACTCGACTTCGAGCTCCGTTCCCATTATTTTTGTCGAGTGTAGAATCAACGACATAGTATTGCATACTAGGAACAAGATTAAGAGGCATAGTTTTATTTAAAAAATATTATTGAAGTATTCTTTGAATCCTATTAACACTTTGTCCATGTGACACCGACTATTACCATAATTGGTACACTTATTACGAAACTGCAGGAACACTATTACCATAATGGGAACATGGAAGTGGTATTTTCAAACATGTTCTTCATTCAATTTAGTGAATTAATCATCGAAATATCAATAAGAATCTTCAAAAATAGAGTTCAAACTGCTAGAAAAAGTATACTTTTGTATACTTTTGAACTAAAATAAAGTATTTATTCGCTAATTTGTGCATGTTGGTGACATACATATTGCATTCAAAATGTTCCGGGACTACCGCTCGCTAAAATCGGCAAGTGGCGCTATCTCTGCTCCAACACGCGAGCTACTTTCCGACAACTTCTGGCCAGCTACCGTTCCTACCGTGAACCGCTATCTCGATTCAGTAGCTAGTTTTGGCTGATAAGAGCAACGCAGTGATTTTTTGTCGCGTCACAATTTTAATTATGGAGCAGAGAGCCGCAATCAAATTTTGTGCCTCCAGGACAAACAGTGAATGTGGTCTTATACAAAAGTGTCCTGAAGCGCGGATACGGCGCGTGCGGCCCGACCAGTACCTATCTTCATGACAATGCACCCGCGCAAACCGCGATTTTGGTAGTGCAGTTTCTAGCCAAACGAAAGGTGGCTTTCATCACCCATCCCCCCTATTCTCCAGACCTCACCCCGGCAGACTTTTTCTTGTTTCCCAAGCCAAAGAACGCTATGAAAGGGGACCGTTTTGACGATTTTCCAGACATTCAACGAAATGTGACGCGTATTATGGACTCCATACTGGCTGAGCAGTTGAAACGCGCCTTCCGACACCTCTACGAACATTCAAAAATGTGTGTGGAAAGAGAAGGCCTATATGTAGAAAACTAATATCTAATCGTTTGAGTATCTCGTTTTTTCTTTGAATCTCTTTGAATGCACTGTGTATGTCCTCCATAATTGGTACACTTACCCTATTAGTATATCCGAAAAACGTTATTTATTTGTATGCCATACTAATGAAGTATAAACTTCTGCATAACTCAAGAACTAATCAAGCAAACGGAACCAAACTTGGCATGTGAAGGTGTTAGGAGGCACGAAATGTTGCTATGATAAATAGACACTCCTCCCCCTCCCCCTAAGGGACTGAAATGGCGAGGGGATCCCATAAAAATATTAATGTATTTCAACCAAACTATTGAAAATTTTCGGAAAAATTCTGAAGGAAAATGGGATAATTCGGAAAATTCCACATAGTTCTACAATTACATAGTGACAAGCATTGTTAGTCTATTTGATGTTTGCGCTAGCGAAATTGATCTTTATTCGAAAGTTGAAATGGATTTTAATGTGATAAAACGCACCCCTATATCTTCTTCTATCTATATAAATAAAAATGGATCGCCGAGTTGATAAGAGCAAAACTCAAGAAAGGAATTGTCCGATTGAGGGCTGTCTTTATTCTATAATTTTTTCTATATCAAACATTTATTCCATTTAACGGAGAAACACGTTATTTGCAAGTGGTTGAAAAATCTTGAACGAGAATTGTGAAATAATTTGATATTAAAATGACGAGTTTTGGTAGAAGAACTTGGAATTTTTTATCAAAAGGTAATTTTAAAGGGTCGATTGAAAGATTAATCAATGAACAGTTCTGCGATTGGACCCATGAACGTGCGCTTAGTAAGAAAATCGTGAATGTTTGAAGGTATTGATAAAAAAAATAATTTTGGGAAGTTGGCCGGGTCAGCTAGTCAACTATAAAAAACAAATACAATAAATAATAACGAAAACAAAATCCGTTTTCTTCAAAAATGGATACTTCATTGGCTTCAATTTTAAATAAAGAACATCCGATTCGGTCCAACAGTTCAAAAATTATGATTTTTTGAAAAAAGTCAGTTTTGGAAAAAAGAAGAGAAGAATTGATTTTTCGACCCACCCTAAAACGTAAACGGACACCCTAATGAAAAACTAAAAAATGCGGGTCCAATATTACATATATGGAATAAAACTACCTATTAATTTTATAAAAAAGGTAATTTTCATTCACAGTTTATATTTGAGGGGCTTAGAATGCAAGGGGTGTAAGTGACTTGATCGATTTCTCTTTATCGACTTCCTCTTTTGATCATAACTTAACTGCAAACACATTCCAAGCTTATTTGACAATGTGGACGATAGGTCAGAACCTCAATTATCGGTTTCTATCAAATTGGAACGTTTTTGTGCGCTGAGTTATTCACGAAAGAAAAAGTTGATGAAGAGAAGTCGATCAAATCTCTTACATCCCTTGTATTCTAAGCCCCTCATTTTAATAACTATTTTTTCCAATGACAAATCAAAATCAAATCTCACGAAACTAACCCTTTGCTTTCCTCTGGGTCTTGGGCTCTTGCCCTGCGGATTGGATTTTCCTTCTCAATCATTCGGCTGGTAAAATATTTTGAAAAAAAAAACACTTCGTTCAGTTTGTTTAATCACTTTACCTTATTTTACAATATTAACTATTTACAATTCACACTTTATACCAAATTTACAATTTACAATTTACATTTAGTTTTGGTTATTTGGTATAAGAATGGTTCCCCTCCTTGGAGGTGGATTTATCCACCAAGGCTTCCGAGATTTTAATTATCGGGTTTCCTTTTGGGTGATAGGTGCATCATTTAAAAAAAATTATCTTTTGAAATCTATCCTCAATATTTACAATACTTTTTTTGTTTGTTATTTTCCTTTTTCTATAAATTTTCCTTTTTCTATACATTTCTCGAATGTTGATCACCAATAGAATCATTAGGATTTGTGTTATTTTCTCAAGGAAACTTTTTTTATGCGATCCTTATCCACCGCATAATTTTTTTTTTCAAATTGTGTAGCGAACACGATTTTTTAAAGCTACTGGTGAAGTTCAGTACGATTTTTTTGTGCGGTCCCTATCCTATCCACAAAAACAAGTCAATTATCCAGAGGGGAGCCAACGCGAAGCTCATGTTCTAGCAGGACAACGTAAATATTCACATCAACACTGAATTAATAACCCGACTGAGGTTGAAAAAACAGAGGTTCGGGTTAGTCGTCTTCCTCCAGTTTTAGCCTTCATTAAACATCGCTGAGGAATAAGGGTTCAAAGGAATAGTTGTCAATTTTGAACAATGCGGGAGCACTCTGCAGACAATGGTTTGTACAGCAAAAACACTATCCTAATTTGAATTTAATAACGCTATGGATGAAAGGAAATGAGGAACACGGAACCTTTCGAAGATGTAGCATTGCTAGAACTATTGGATAATAATGATTAACAAACACGAACAACTATCCCAACTAGGTGAACCTACCCACCAATGGAGTAGCTTGCTTGTGCAATTACTCAGCAGTCGAATCGATGAAATAACTCTGAAAGAGTGGGAAGATTTTGTGTCCGGAGATGAAGAGCCCTCCTACGAAAATCTAATTAAATATTTAACCAGGAAAATACGCACACTCGAATCGTTATCAATAACTTCGGAACGTGCGCAGCTGTCGTCGCCTATCAAACAATCTAATCAACTGAAGCGGATTTCCACACCTACAAATTCACGAGTGAATAGTTATGCATCAACAGACTACACTCCGCCAGAGTGTTTGGCTTGTAATCAACGTCACCTTTTAGTCCCACTTTCGAGAAGATGCAACTGAAGGATCGTCTCAACCTAGTTAACGTGAAGAAAATATGCAGCAATTGTTTCAGAAATGATCATTTTGCTCGAAAATGCACGTGAAAATTCACTTGTCGAATCTGTCAAAAACGACATCATTCTATGCTCCATCCTGGGTTTGAGCCGACAATGCCCCAAATGACACATAACACAAGCTCTAACGTGACATGTTTCAATGATGATTTGAATGTCATGACAGCGAATTCTATCCGATCAACTAATCCCGAGACGATATCAACTGGCGCTAATGTACTGCTATCAACAGTTCCACTAATGATACAAGACAGTTATGGAACATTTGGCTCGGGCACTACTGGACTCGGGTTCGCAATGCAACCTGATGAGCGAGCAACTTTGTCGAAGATTACGATTAGCTAGAAAACGACCAAATCAACCTATTTTCGGTATCGGAGCGTCACAAACACAAACTCTCGGAAGTGTATCCACCAACATACGTTCATGATGTAGCAATTTCTCTATCCCACTTGAGTTTTTAGTACTACGCCAAATCACCACGAATTTACCCACTCATACTACACCATCGAATGAGTGGATGATCCCAAGGAATATTAACCTGGCCGATCCCGAATTCCACGTGTCCAAAGGCATTAAACTTATCCTCGGAGCCGAACATTTTTTCTCGTTCCTGAAAGGTAGCCGGATACAAATTGGTAATCCTTCACCCGCGTGATCGGATGGTTTGCTACAGGAAATGTTAATGCAAATCCCAATCCTGTTGTCGCATGCCAAACATTTTGTTTTTCCACGATCGAATCAATTGCCAGCAATTTAGAGAAATTCTGGCAGATTGAGGACATTGATGCTACTATCCCATCCCCGAACGAACAAATTTGTGAGCAGTTTTACCGAGAAACAACCACCAGAGATACTACTGGTAGATATATAGTCAAATATCCTAAGAAAGACAATATAACCAACTTGTTTGGTGAATCATATTCCCACGCCCTGCAACGAATGGAAGGCCTTGAGCGAAAGTTGGATAAAACTCCCGAACTGAAGACGAATTATTATAATTTTATCGCTGAATTTATCGAGATGGGACATATGCGAAAGGTATCAACGAACGAAACGATTCCACCGGTGGTCTATTATCTCCCGCACCATCCTGTGCTGAAGGATTCTAGTACCACAACGAAGGTACGCAGCGTATTCGATGCTTCAATGAAAACTAGCACAGGTTATACCTTAAACGACGCACTGTTAGTCGGTCCTGTAGTCCAGCACGAATTATTGAGTTTAATCCTCAGATTCCGCAAATATAAAGTGGCACTAACAGCATACATCGAGAAGATGTATCGCCAAATTTCTATACATCCAGAAGATCGTCCTCTACAACGTTTGTTGTGGCGGTTTAATAAAGATGATCCGATCAGTGAATATGAACTGACCACTGTGACGCATGGCCTGTCGTCATCATCATTTCTAGCGACACGAACACTACACCAGCTAGCCGAAGATGAGGGCGAATCGTTTACTCTCGCTGCGAGAGCCTTGAAAAGAGATTTTTACGTAGACGACTTTATTCGAGGCGAAGACAGTATAGATAAAGCTATCAAACTTCGCGAACAAATGGATGATCTTCTTAAGCGTGGTGGTTTCACTTTGAGGAAATGGTGTTCTAATCATCCGGGGGTTGTGGATGGCATCCCAGAAGAGAATCTGGCTACACAATCTTGCCAAACGTTCGATTCGAAAGAAATGATAAAAACTCTGGGGATATGTTGGGATCCAAAGTCCGACCAATTTCAATTTGACATTGATCCAAGCGTCAACAATGAACCAATAACGAAACGCAAAATACTGTCGAGTATCGCCGCTTGTATGATCCTCTAGGATTGATTGCACCAATATTAGTACGTGCAAACATATTGCTACAACAACTATGGGCGATTTCACTGTGTTGGGATGAAGAGGTTCCACTTGAAATCCGAAAGAAGTGGAGAAGATTAATTGAAGAATTTCCAAACTTGACAAATTTTCGTATCGACCGATATGCATTTATGCCCGGAAAGGTGCAATTACACTGCTTTGCAGATGCATCAGAACTATGGCCTATGGCGCATGTGTTTATGCCCGATCGGAAGCAATGGATGGTAGCATAAGGATTGAATTATTGACGTCTAAATCAAGAGTGGCACCGCTCAAAAAACGCAGCATCCCCAGATTGGAATTATGTGCTGCTCAAATAGCTGCGCATCTGTTCACCAAAGTTAAAGCCGCACTAGATATGGATTTTCGTCAATTCATTTCTGGTCTGACTCAATGGTGGTACTTCATTGGCTTCGTTCCCCGTCGCAAAACTGGAGAACATTTATAGCGAATCG
Source organism: Toxorhynchites rutilus septentrionalis (assembly GCF_029784135.1). Classification (NCBI taxonomy): domain Eukaryota; kingdom Metazoa; phylum Arthropoda; class Insecta; order Diptera; family Culicidae; genus Toxorhynchites; species Toxorhynchites rutilus. The sequence goes on from NC_073746.1 coordinate 115,682,472, forward strand.
GGTAGCCGATATTCAAATGTTGACGCATCACGGAAGTTGGAAACATGTACCAGGAGCAAGTAACCCTGCAGATCTGCTTTCCAGAGGACTGACAGTAGAACAGTTACTGACAAGCGATCTGTGGAAACACGGTCCTTATTGGTTGAGAGAGGGAGGGGATGATTGGCCGAAGAATGATATAAACATTGAAGCCTCCGATGAAGAGCTGGAACGTAAAACGCATAGCTTAGTGATACATACTTCTCAGCCACCAAATCCGCTGATAACTCGATTTTCATCGTATCAAATAATGATTCGCACGATTGCATATTGTTTACGATTCATAAATAATGCACGAGGAAGAAAAGGGAAACAACTGATGTACTCTCACTCAGAGAATTACACACATCGAAGATAACTCTGATTAAATTAGTACAGCGTGAATGTTTTAGTACGGAAATTCGGCAACTGGAAAGGGATAATGCGGTATCGAATCGATCATCTCTGAAACTGTTGAATCCTTTCCTAGATTCTACTGGCATAATAAGAGTCGGTGGTCGGCTAAGACTGTCAAGTCAACCATACACTTTGAAACATCCTGTTTTGATACCAGGTTTCCACCACTTTACACGATTGCTCTTGATATCCACACATCTGAAACTTATCCATGGAGGAATATCACTTACACTCGCAACAGTTCGTAACGAGTATTGGCCTATAAACGGCAGAAGAGCAGTTCGAAGCGTAATCCGAACATGCTATCGATGTTTTCGCGTTGACGCGAAATTAGTCAACCAGTCAGTTGGTCAACTTCCCCCCGCCCGCATCTCCCCGAGTCGACCTTTTTCAACTACGGGAATTGATTATTGTGGGCAGATTTTTGTCAAGTCTCCGAATCGTCGAACAGCTCCCATGAAGGCGTACATTGCGCTGTTTGTGTGTTTCTGCACAAAAGCGGTACACATAGAGCTAGTAGGAGATTTATCGACTTTCTCATTTCTAAGTGCACTACGTCGTTTCGTGGCTAGGAGAGGATGCCCGGAACACATCTACTCCGATAACGGCACGAATTTTATCGGTGCGAAGAACGAATTAAATGCATTTTATCGAATGCTGAACGACCGCAATGAAAACGTACGTATTGCTACTAGCCTCGCAACGGAGGGAATTCAATGGCACACAATACCGCCACGCGCACCTAATTTTGGCGGATTGTGGGAGTCCGCAGTCAAGGTGGCTAAACCTCACCTTGTACGCCAACTTGGAAGCACAATACTACTGAGGGAATATCTTGAAACCATTCTGGCACCGATAGAAGGTTGTATGAATTCTCGTCCGTTAGTTCCTCTTTCGGAGGATCCCAATGATTTGCAAGCTCTCACACCAGGGCACTTTCTTGTGGGATCATCTTTGCAATCCGTTCCCGATTCTGATGAAGGAGAAGTACCACTCAACCGGCTGAACAGATTTCAGCTAATACAGAGAAAGGTTCAACAATTTTGGCAACATTGGAAGAATGAGTATCTCAAGGAGCTTCAACGTCAGACAGCAGTTAATCCATCGAAAACCGACCTCCACGTTGGTCAAATAGTTGTTCTGCAAGACCAATCGCTACCACCTACTCGCTGGCCTCTCGCACGAATTGTAGAACTGCATCCCGGACCTGACAATATCGTGCGTGTTGTGACACTACGGACGTCCACTGGATTCTTGAAGCGACCAGCGACGAAGTTGTGCCTTCTACCGTCAGCCTAAACCAATATTTACTAATTGATGAACTTGTGTGATATACCTTGTATATGAATTTAGCTTTATGTAGTAGTGAAATAGCTATTTCAGGTGGCCGGTTTATGTTATAGTTAGAAGTAGGAAGGTAGAAGTCTGGCAACGCTGAATATTATGCCTGTCTTACGTTAAACCGTTTAATGATCGAAAAAGAGTATGATTATAGTTGAGTTTAGAAAGAGTTGTTATAGCATTGAATATAAAAAAGGGTCTCTTGGCTTTGAACAATCGAAGGAAGTACACGTAGCTTTTACTTCGTGAAAGGAATTATGGTGGACGAACCGGTCGTCTATTTAAATAAATTTGGAATTGTTGAAGGAAATATACTAGTGAATTAAATTATTGAATTACAAACTGTCGTGATTATGTGAAATCTTAAGCCCGTAATAAATTGTAACCTGATGAAACACACACCTTACAACGTTTTCCAATCAATACTTATTTGCATTGACGGAACACGTGTTTGTTATTTAGTGCTTTGGCTCGATGAATGATTTGTAGAAAATACGAAAAATGTTAAAGAATGGTCGAATGACCATAATGTCATCAAAATATCTCTCTTACGGTTTATTTTTTGGGAATAGAGAAAAGTGCTAAATCAGGTGGATACGACGTATTATAACTTAGTACACATACGCGATGTTGAGCAAAATATCGGGTCAATGACATGTGACTTCTCGCGACATAATGTGGATGGGTCCAACTTTCTGGATTGTGATATTTGAGTAACCGCTTTATACAAAAACACAATAGTTGAATATATATGATTCTCGAAACTCATTCAAACACAGTGTATGTTTCAAATTTTGTCACATTTTATGAACTAAGAGTGAAAACAAATATCAACATCTAACAGTTGAACGAGCGACACTGGGCCCACTAAACAACCAGTTACCGTAAACTTGCGCAGAGTGGCGGAACGGAAACGCGATACGCGCAGGCTGTCAAATGGACAAAACGGCGACAAAAATATACATAATGTAGTTAATATGGTCGCAAAGATAGCGTAAATTAATTTAAATGCGTTTTTAAAGACATTTTATATTTCGATAACGATGTAGCGCTTTTATTTATTACATTAATACTTTTCTTTTTGACCTTTTTTCTCTGTTTGTTCGGGATGGAAGACAGCTTTGAGGATTTTGTTGAAGGCTCGCTACCGAAGTGGTCACGATGGTGAAAGGTAACGTGACTGAATACCTAAGTTCTGTTAACGCACTTCAATGCGAGAAGTAATGATGATGAGCAGGGAAGAGAAACACAAATCGCTATAGTTGGCATAACATCGGATGTGTGTACTGACATCCCAAATCCTAGCCAATCTCCCGAAGGCATCGGCTTCGTTTTGGCCCCATTCCGCTATAATTCACTAATAACAAGCGGCGCCAACGAATATTATCGCCGGGCTGAAGATTCGTCTCTGCGCGGTTGCGGCTTTTCGAAAACGGAATTCCCCCCGTTAATAAGCTCCACACTCAACCCGTTAGTCAAAGTTAACCTTCGGCGGCATTTGAATGTTTCATGGCTTGTTAAACACACTGTTAAAAGTGGACCAACAAGTTGATCAGCCGAACGCGAGCAGATGAATCAGAAAGTTATACGGGGAGGGGAAAGAGCGATTAATTAAATTATGTTTGACCAGCCGAATGCTGCCGAAAATACCTGCATGTCTGGCACTCGAATGATGAGAATGCCTGCGCTCAAATTGCAATGAAAATAAGAAATAATAATTGTGACTTACAATGTTGCTGTTTTGATATTTGCGCAATCAATTGATTAGGATCACAGATGTTTGGAAATTGGGATTTTTATTTTCAAATTCAATTACTGAGATGATTTAAGAAAGGCACAATAAACGACCCAAACATGTATTTGTTTCGCTTTCATCTAGTCATTCTCACATTAGCTGTTTCAGTAGAGAAGTAGTCCGCAGGCTATCAGTATCAACAGGTTAAGTTCGGCGAACCGTGCCGAAATAAGCTGATTAGGAAGAATGCGATTTTTCTCTTTCGACATGATTTTACTAATTGCCCGAATTAAATCGGCTTCCTTCAAGTTTCCCGCCGTTCCATAAGATATCAACGTAGTTACTTATTTATTTTTAGCAAATTTTTTAAACTTATGAGCGATTCTTTTGAGTTTGACGATCGATTTTTTTTTTATTTGGCTAAAATTTTACAGACGCATTCTTTATGACCAAAAATGACAATTTGTGTTTCCATTTTGACTCTAGCCATACTTATGAAAAATGTCTGAAAAATATAGCTTGAATATTTAAAAAAAAAAGGTAACTTAGAAACGGTTGGTTCGACTGGCCATTGTCTTCCGCAATGTATTAGGTTATATAACACTTAAAACTCAATTTTCTCAACAAATGAAATTTATTGCACAGATGGAAAAATAATGGACAAAAAGTTATATTTTTTTTTACTTGGATTTTTGGAAACTGTTGAAATTATTTCTATGAATGTTTTTAGATTCGATTTTAAGAAAGTACGCATGATTAACAATAAAAAAAGGTGTACGGCAAAATATAGCTAAATGTTAGCACTCCCAAGATACATACTAATGTATTGTAAGTGTGTTTAAACATTTTAACAATCTTTAACCGAATGTGATCGATGAAATAGAACGAATGAAACGATTTGAACGAAAGTTTGATGTTTATGCTGCCTGAAATGATGGTGTGCATTGTCATTCGATAATCAAACGTGAAACGTTCGTAACTCTTGTGTTCATTCTGTTTTATATGCCGAGGAATAGAGCGCTAAGCAAGTTTGTCAACAAAAATTTAAAAAAAAACACAAACTATTACTTTCCTTAATTCAATGTACAGGGTTTTCCAACTTTAAATTCCGAAAGTAAATTGAAATAAAACACACTTAGAATTCGAATTTCGATGAAACTTTTATTTCAAATTAAAGTTTGGTTTATGCCATTATGTGTGAAATACAACATCATTCTAATGTCCACCTAGGGCTTCCTCGCACACCTTGATCCGGAACAGGTAATTTTCGATGACTTTTCGGCACATATGGGGCGGTATCTCGGTCATAACTTCACGAATGTTGTCTTTAAAATGTTCAAGAGTTTGCGGAGAGTTGGCATAGACACGGTCTTTCGCATAACCCCACGAAAAAAAAGTCTAGCGGGTACAAATCGCATGATCTGGACGGCCAATTGGCATCACCAAAACGCGAAATTATGCGTCCCTCAAATTTCGTTCGCAATATGGCCATGTTCGGTCGTGTTGTGTGGCACGTGGCGCCGTCCTGCTGAAACCACATATCATCCGTATCCATATCTTCAATTTGTGGCAAAAAAAACGGTTAACATGCGGCCATAGTGCTCACCATTCACAGTTACCGTCTCGCCGTCCTCATTTTCAAAGAAATACGGCCCGATGACTCCACCAGACCATAATGCGCACCAAACAGTGACTTTTGGCGGATGCAATGGCCTCTCAACAATCACATGTGGATTTTCTGAGCCCCATATACGGAAATTTTGGGTGTTCACATAGCCACCGAGCTCGAAATGTGCCTCATCGCTGAAGAAAATTTGATGCGAATATTCAGCATTTTGCTGCTGTTGTTCGTTCACCCAATCGACGTAAGGCCGACGCATTCCATGGTCACCACGCTCTAATTTTTGTACCAGTTGGACTTTATATGGATGTAGGTGCAAGTCCAAATGCAAAATTCGCCACAATGATGTGTTTGACAAGCCCAATTGCTGAGCACGCCGTGGAATCGAAACATTCGGGTCATCCTCCACACAACAGCAGCAATATTTTCGGCCGAACGCACATTACGATGATGTACAGGTTTCACAATATCCGCTACGGATCCAGTTTGTTCGAATTTACGCACTACATTAGCGATTGTGTACTCTGTAGGCCGTCCATGACGACCAAAATCCGTCCGTAATGCTCGAAAAACATTTGCGGGTTTTTCATCATTTTTATAGTATAATTTAACAAAATTAACACGTTGTGCGATGCTAAAACAATCCATATTGTAAAATGGCAGACATTCAACTAACGATATGACGCTTTGGTTGACAGCTATGTCAAACGGTTGTCAGCACAGGGCTGTATACATTTGGAAGCCCGAAATGGAAAACCCTGTATTTCACCGACATGTTGGATCTTATAAAAGTGAAATGTAAAGTGACAAAAATAAAATATTTTTGTCGGAATATAGAAAAGTTAAATAAAAAATATCAACAAAAATTCGTTCAATCATTGTCTCGTTGATGAAAATTCCACGCATGTCATTTCCAAGATGGACGGCTAAATCTATATCTGCTGTTACTTTGTCGATGTCAATCAATCGAGGATAATTCACTTTGGTGTTCTAAATTTGAAACACAGCCGGACTTGTATTGGCATAGTAAAAAAAGCGATTGAACGGTCAATTTTTCACAGGCATCATATTATTTTTTACTAATCTTGAACATGTATGTTTCTGTGACATGGATTTCTTTACTGAGCAATTTCACTTTTAAGGGCACGTCTTGACTAATCATCGAATAACAAACGAAAATATTGTTTAATGTTCATGAAATATTTGTATTATATGAAATATTCTATATTATTTGATGTGGAAATATCTATCAGATTATCGGGCCTGCTGATGTGAAAGAATTAAATGATAAAATCAAATTGAATGGATATCGTCACCTGAAGTGAACGTGGTTTGTTCATGTGAGGGTAAGAATCAATCAATAATCAACCATCTTTAGCTGCTTCCAAAAACACGTGAGTGGGGAGCTTTTCAGATGTGGTACAGAATCAAACGGAATATAATGCAGGTTTGCAGACTCATTTTTTGTTTGAATACACGTGCTGTAATGCGTTTTGGCATGGCAATAGTAAAGGCTGTGTTAGTGCTACTCATGTTAGCGTCTCGCAAGTGAATATATTCTTCCGCTTTTGTTGATTGTGTGAAAATCCATCCACTCTCTTGTTTATTAGTTCAAAGTGAGAAATGATTATCATAATGAATAAAGTATCTGTAACGATATCTCGTTGTTTAATGTTCATGAAATATATGTGTTGTCTCTTCAAAACGACCGGAAAAAAATTGTTCTGAAATTTCTTCTGACTTGCCCTTCAGTCACACATACTCTAAAAAAACTCTACAATGTCACTCTGAATACATTCTAGGTATGTTATTTAACTTACAATTCTCAACTAAGTACTAATGAAATTGACACAAGGTATACTACGTTGATATGGCGATCGTTATGAACGTTATGGAGAAGAAGATGGAGATCGTCGTATGAACGAAGTGTGTCGTCAATGAACTCCAGATTATTAGTTCTTCTTCGAATCACAATTTCTCGCGTGACCGTGCAGTCGTCTACCGTGACTTTAGCAGTGTTTTCTACAGCATAGACATTGCACTACACACGTACTCTCCAGCCGGTATACTATCACGATTAATAACAATAGCGTGAGTATGATTTTGCAATCCAACCTCGTGTGATTTCAAGTATTTAAATAATTCATTGTGCTCGTTCAGTTTCCATTCAGGCAATGCACCTGACTTTTGTATGTAGACGAATTGATATTACTTGCGTATGTGTGGATAAAAGTTCGATGAAGTGGTCGTGGCGCAATCTGTCATTTAACATCGTAAATAAATCCGTTTGAAAAACGAACGACGGTTGAGTTAGTTGGATATTGCATATAAAAAATAATTAAATCACGATCACATAGGCTAAAATCGAAGATGAACCAAAACATATGTAAGAAAAGCAGTTGGCAAAAATTAACTGAACATTCAAAAAAGCCCTAATTGTCAGCATAAGTGAGAGACATGAGTACCAACATAATGCCACAAAAAAAAACTAGAATCGAATATACGTAACCCGCGTCGAAAGTCGTGATTCTTTCTGAACAGACCTCGTATAGTTTACGACCTTTTCTCATGCCTATCAAGTTTTTTGAGTATAATTTCATGAAAATCGGTCGAACCGTTTCGGAGGAGTTCGACCACGAACATCGTTACACCATATTTTTATACACAGGGCGGACTTGATTATATACAGTCTCCGATTTCTTTTCACTGTATACAATCAAGTTGTGAAAGAAGTGAAAGAAGAATTTAATTTTTGATTCATAGTCCTAAAGTCACAAAACACCTTACTCGCAAAAAAAAATATCCAAAATCTCTCAGGGGGTGATAGATGTTCATATTTGATACAAAAAATTCCCCTACGCATATGTTCCAATTTCAACAATGCCATAGTTATTGAACTTCTTTATTGTTCCGGGATCTGTTTGCCTTAAACCGATTCTACTTCAAAAAGCGCGTTACGTAGGATTCTGTTGAAAGTTCATTTGGAAGATGAGAAAATTTACCACAGGATGTAGTTGTGAAACAAATTAACGTATTCAGGATTTAAATAACATTTTAGAAGTGAAAAACCTAAAAGATAGTGGCGTATTACATATTTTCTCAAAACCCCATCAGAATGGGTATCAAATGAAAGGGCTTGTCTAGGAGATCACAGCTATTTATGGAAAATTCAAATCCAAGATGGCAGTAGTAACAGAATAGCCAATTACTTTTTTAAACGGTTTCATTCAACTTTACCTGTTTGTATGTATGTTTGTATTAGGCTGCTACTAGTACATTATCTGTACTATTATTATGTTTTATAACAATAAAACCGTTTAACTTAAAACGTTTTTTTTTTACTTTTTTTCTTATGTTGTTATGACCTTAAGACGCTCATCTGTTAGGATTTTGCATGATGATAGCGCACCATCGCACCATAGTATTGAATTATTTGACCAAACATCAAGTGAATACCATAGAGCAAGCACCGTATTCACCTGATAGTGCTCCCTGAGACTTTTTTTTTGTTTCCCAAGTTGAAGTTGCCACTTCGTGGAAAGAGATTTCAGTCGATCGAGGAGATCGAAGAGAACGCGACGAGGGAGCTAAAGACCATCCCTACGTCGGCCTACCAGGGATGCATGGAGGACTAGGTCTAGCGTTGACACATGTATGTTGCTTCAGATGGATCATATTTTGAAGCAGATAAAATAAATTTGCTTGAGATTTAACTCTATTTTGTTTTATTTAAAAATTTCCGGTACTTTCTGATCATAGGGTATATAATTGAGTCCAAAATTGTATATAATAGAATCATATATATTCGAGTTAATATATAATCGACTCTGTATATTATCGAGTCCGACCTGTAGATAGATTTGATAATGAAATTATATATATTCAATTTTCCGAATTTTCCCACACTCCTTCAGAATTTTCCGAAAATTTTCCGATTTTTCGCTCCGTAACATTGATCTACGGACAGAGACGAATACAACAAAATAAAGACAGCTCAAATCGGACCATTCCTTCTTCGGGTTTTACGCTTACAAACACATTTGACTTTCTATTTTTCTTTATTTGAATCTCTTTTTGTTTCAAAATGTCTACAATTTTGTTTACTTTCATTACAGTTTGAAAATTGTTTAACTTCTATTTTATTTTATTTTAAATTATGCTGGAATGCTGAAATAAATGAATGGTATTTTTGTGTTCCTTGAAAAGTAATCGCTTTCGAATACTGTTCATTACGCTGTTGCATTCATACTCTGTTGTAGTTGCATAGCAAAAGAAAATTTGACTCAGTTGCTCCTCCATTCCAGTAGTTGTCCTTTACTCTTCTCTTCTGAACTATCTATTACTTCAAACTTAATTGACACTTGCTTATCACTTGTTTATCATTCGCTTGTGTCTTTTCTGCATTAGCACTGTTTTATATACAAACATGGGTGCTTAAAAAATTATAGGAGGTTGTGTCCAAGATACGACCGCATTGTTGACGTAGAACTACGCTGTTATTTTATATAAGTCGCTTGTTTATACCTTCGAATATTATTCTATAATACTGTGAAATTCTAGAAACAACTGCTTAGTACAATAATCTCTGAAATGATTTTTTCATTGTAGAATCAGTTGACGATAATTGATTGATTATTCATTCTTGCCCTCGCAAAACAATCGTATGTCGCAATTTATTTCACGTCAATGCATTGAAAATTTACCTCGAACGCTATTCCGGTGGCCTTTTTCGAAATTGACATAGACTCGGCTACAGTCGATTATATACATGTTGCACCAGCACCATTATTCCATATCTGATAACTACATCAATATATCTTTGGCACCGCATGTAAACAACAACAATGACAACACTTGCAAGTATCAAATATCATGCTACATGTTATTTAGTATTGCCTCAAAGGAATCGCACCTCTAGATATCGTTCGTAAAAACTAAGAGTAAACCAAGCGCCAACCAAGCGTTCACCATAGTATGCATATAGAGCCATACATTGGTGGCTTGAAACTACTAGAAATATAAACATTTCTCATCATTTTGCGCTATCAAAAGAAACGCTTCTGTTAATATTACTGGCCTCGAAAAGAGTTGCATTACTTTCTCATGCTCGAGATAAGCGCAGCTGTCTCCCTTAGTGGAGGAAGTTTTGCTACTGGCAAGCAAAACCTAATCACATACAAAATTCCAGAACATTTACTTTCTTGATGACTTAACAAGAGAAATAAACTCTTTTTGTTAATAACAACCTCGAAAACAGTAGCAATGCTTCATTATGATCAATATTAGCGCAAATGCAATCCTAGTTGAAGGCAGTTTTGCGACTGGCACGCGAACCCAAATAACTTATAGCATTCCAGTAAGATATTCAAGATGCTTATGATTCCCAAATAATTTTTTGGTGCACGCCTGCTTCGCCATAACGTCAGTTTAATGCATTAATGCTTTCTCAAATGCACAAACGAAGCTCTTATGAAGACGGAAAATAAACAATGTTAACTGCTTGGAAAAAGACCGAATTATGCCACACATCTTGTACTCTGCTGTAACACCCATCGATGCGAATTCGCTGATGATGAGTTTGTCAAGAGCGACCACTTTCATCACCAGCGGGGGGAACTTAATTTTGGTTGCTGCCTGGGTAACGGCGGTTACATTTTCGACCGACGCGCGGAGATCGCCTACTTCGCTGTTGTTCGATGCGGTCTCACACTCGCAAAGGCTCGGTTCAGTGCGAGCGCTTTTCACTGCACCAACATCGCGTGCATCAATAGATGACGCTTGCCTCGAAATTTTATTGCCCCTGGCAATGCGTTCGTTTTTTGCAGGGCTCGAGCTTGCCTTCCTCTTCTTCTTGCTCATCACACACTAGGCGAAGCGTCCAAATTATGACGCGGAAAGAAAAACACACAGAAAAACCAAACGACGATATCCAAGTTGGATTACCACTGGTGGGGTCCAATCTTAGATCGAAGCGCAGAGAAAGCAAAGTGAACTGGATTACTCAACAGTCCGATGCCGAATGAAAGTTTGCCTCAGCGAGATCCACTGTTTATACTCTAGGCAAGTGTTCCCCTTCATTCTTCTACTTTTCCTTTGTTCACGGAGACTTTAAATCCTACGATTTCCCCTCCGTTGGTCGTCGATAAGTTGCTCGTTATTGTCAGCTCTGTTCGGGAAAGTACATAAATGGACAGAACAAATGTATGGGAAATTGGAAACGCTTAAAGTTTTCATGAATTTTAACCATTTACAAACTAGGGGATTCTAATGTATAGCATATTAAACAAATCTTAAGGAATTTCCGATTCGTTTAGTATGGAAATCGCCAAAATCCGTTCGCGGCAAAAATAGTTATTGATGTTAACTTTATTTCATAAAAACGTGACCTGTTTTCTGATTTGGCACCCTTAATGAAAGACGTAGTTCTACGTCAAAAAAAAAACTGTCACTTTTTTGCAAATGTTTAATATTTCAAATTATAGGCTATATCAATGCCTGCAAATGATGTTAAAATGAAGCTTATACCCCAAAGAATGTCAGGGCTTCCATTATTCAATCATTTATAACATTAAAGTGTAGTAAATTTACATTTAAAAATGAAGTGTTCGGAATTTGAGACTGTTCGGAATATGAGACAAAACGGTACAAGAAGCAAAAAGTCAAACCAACACCACAGCATAAAAAGAACATTAACAGCAATCAGTGAATGAAATATGATGAATGTTTTTGCTTACTCAATCAAATGTCAGCCTTTCAACTTCAATGCTAACAAATTGAATTTAGCAGCCGATCGCGCGATGAAGTCCTGTCCGCGAAGCATTCTATTCCGTCCGTGATGAAGGTAGCAGCGGGACAGCCGGCCAACGAAGGGTACAAAAACGAAAGTAATCCTCTTTAGATGATCGAATCAGTCATTCCCTATGGACACCGGTGAGTTGAAGAAGAAGCGGGAGCTATTCTCCCGGAGTCCCGCTCATCCAACCACGCTGGATCCATGTTTAATGAGACCGGGGGCTTTTTATGCTGCGAACTAACTTTGATGGGGGGCCTCAGCTCAGCTGGCACCCGGCAAACGGACTGGCAATATCGGACGCGCGATTATAAATGAATTGCAATTTATTACACTTTAAATTGCCTACCGCAGCGCCAGTTCAGCCGTCGTACTTTGGATACAGTTGCAAAAAGGCTGAAATCGAATCGCGTAATGTGAGGCTCCGGTTCCGCCGATCCCGGCCTGCAACTGCGCATCCATCTCTGGCCAACGGAGCGCGCGCATTACGGTGCATATTCTAATTAGTGATTGATGGGAACTAAAATTACATTTTGTGTAGCTCTCGAGTGGGGCTACTGATTAAGCACGATGGTGATGTGCATACATTGCCTTGCACTCCTCGTAAATGCATTTCGGAATACCAGCGAACGGTGCGTTTGGGAACAATTATCATTACGCTTTACATCAACGTATACTACCTAGCATCATTTGCACTAAAAAGTCACCTTGAAGATTATTGAAGCAGCCGTAAAATTATAGTTTGTAGCTATTTTATTTATGGCCCCAAACGCAAACAGTTTGAGAGACAATGTCCACCCAATTTTTACACCCATCACAACTCAGTGGTCACAACTCTTTCCACATTGGCCACAAGTCGCGTCTGATGGTACCATGGAACACCCCGCTGTTTGACGATATTTTTCTCCCGCGGAAGATTAATGGCGATTATGAAAATATTGTCGCCTCAATCAACTGCTGAAAATAGAAATCATATATCCCGATCGCGCGGTGTGCAGTCTATTAAAATGAAATTACCCAATCTGATTGCATTCGAATGATGAGGCCCTCACGCGAGCTTCGTTTACTGAACACACGAACATAAATCTGTATCCCCCGCTCCATTATTGAATTAAACGCTGTTGTTGACGAATAAAAATTCCTTCTTTTTTTTTGAGTGTGAGTGGAATTTGGGATGGGCTCACCCGAGTTTGTGGCAGCTTTCGTTTTACGCTTTCGGCAGCTAATTTACCGAGGCGTCATAAATAATGTGTATTTTTATTATTGAATTTAATGTTGCTTTCATAAGAAGAAATAAAAAGTAACAATATTGACTTCGGCTGATTTTTGTACAATCGGTTTACCGATGGTTGTTTTTGGGCGATTATTCCAAATATTCACTAACATAAAATGATGCATTATTCTAATTTTTATCCAGAAATTCACATTTGACAAATCCCGTAAATATTTTTCCGATCGTGTTGCATCTTCAAAAAGTATTTCGTGATTACCCTGTCGTTTTTTGTTGACGTAGGATTACGTCTTTCGGGAACATATTGGGGGTACAAATTAAAAAACGAAAATCGATCGCATCGTGGAAAATGTCCAATTTCAAGCGCTTATTGCTCAGTCATTTGGATTGGTGAGATTTTTGCGTCAATCGATTTCGACACTCCGTAACAATGTTTTACACCGAATAAAATAATATATGTCACGAAACTAACTATCGAACAATTAAAAAATCCGAACCGTCATCTAAACGGAAATACCTCCTTCTGATTGGTCGAAATCGAAGATACAAGCTTCCTCCTGTACTCACAATTATTGCTCAGACATTTTCTGATAGATTCACGAGAGTTTTGCATCAATTATTTTGGGCACTTCATAACAATTCAGTACAGTAAAAATGAATATTTTACTAGCTGACCCGGCACACGTTGTTCTGCCAAATAAATTATTTCTAGTGAATATTTTGGTGGTTTTTTTATTAAATTCGTTTATTTTTACAGGCTCAGTTACATAAGTTTAAAGGAGCCGAATTCTTAATTATATTTTTATTACTATACATAAACATTTTCTAAATCTAAGGTAAGTAAGGTAGAAAACCGATTACTCGCGGTCTACTCGAGTTTAGTAGGGTGACATATTTGTTCAGGAAAAGGATGGGATATAAGGAAATTGTTACAATAATGATAATCTCACACACTCAATTCTTAAATCTATTCGTATATCTATTGTGTATTTACATTTCAACTTATTCTACTGTTTGTAGCAAGGGGACCAATTGCACGCAAAGGATATAAGGATATAAGGATATAAGGATAATCACACACGAACATCGATAGCTTTAAGGAAAATATAGATTTGGGACATGTAATCAAGGTCTTACCGAGCCAACACATCTCTCACCGGCACATTGGGCTGTCTTCCTCTAGCACTGAGGGAGTTTTCTAAATTCGATCTGGCGACAAGATACAACTCGCACGACCAAACAACGTGCTCGATGTCGTGGTAACCGTGGCCACAAACACAAAGATTGCTGTCGGCAAGATTAATACGAAAGAGTAGCGCGTCTAACGAACAGTGATTGGACATGAGTCGGGAGAAGGTGCGAATAAAGTCTCGACTCAAGTCCAGACTTTTGAACCATGGTTTGAAGCTAACCTTAGGGATAACTGAGTGGAACCACCGGCCCAATTCATCTTCGTTCCATTTGCGTTGCCAATTAGCGATGGTATTTTTACGGACTAAAGAATAAAATTCATTGAAGGCGATTTGACGCTGATAAATTTCGCCTTCAATTGCACCTACCTTTGCTAATGAGTCAGCCCTCTCATTACCCGAAATGGAGCAATGTGACGGGACCCAGACGAAGGTAATGACATAACAGCGTCTGAATAAAGAACTCAAAAATTCTCGTATTCTCTCAAGGAAGTACGGCGAGTGCTTTTCCGGCCTCACTGAACGGATAGCTTCGACAGAGCTAAGACTATCCGTTACAATGTAATAGTGTTCAACAGGTCGTGAGGCGACGCTGTCCAGCGCCCAGTGTATTGCTGCCAATTCAGCAATATACACTGAGCAAGGATACTGAAGATTGTGTGAGGTGCTAAAAAAATTGTTGAACACTCCGAATCCTGTGGTCTCATTCATAGAGGACCCATCAGTAAAGTACATATTATCACAATTGACACGCCCATACTTTGCTTCGAAAATCGTAGGAACGATCCCCGATCGATGATAATCTGGAATTCCATGGATATGCTGCTTCATGGACAGATCAAAATGTACAGAGGAATTGATGTAGTCAGGAAAACAAACACGGTTGGGAATATACGAAGAAGGAACAACCTGCATGGAGATGAATTCATGATATGAACTCATGAATCCAGAGTGAAAATTTAGCTCGATCAGTTCCTCAAAATTTCCGATCACCAATGGGTTCATAACCTTACACCGGATGAGGAACCGAAGAGATAATAAATTGAAGCGATCTTTTAGTGGGAGTACGCCTGCCAAAACCTCGAGACTAATGGTATGCGTTGAGGGCATACATCCCAACGCAATACGGAGACAAAGATACTGAATTCGCTCGAGTTTAATGAGGTGTGTTTTGGCAGCTGATTGAAAACAGAAACTGCCATACTCCATCACTGGGAGAATAGTTGTTCGATACAACATTATAAGATCTTCGGGGTGGGCTCCCCACCATGTGCCGGTAATTGTACGGAGAAAGTTTATTCTTTGTTGGCATTTTTTACTCAGATACCTAATATGGGCCCCCCAAGTACATTTGGAGTCGAACCAGACCCCAAGATACTTGAATGACATAGCATGAGTGATCGGTTTACCCAAAAGTTGAAGCTTTGGTTTTGCTGGTCTATGCTTCCTAGAAAAAACCACCATCTCTGTTTTCTCCGTGGAGAATTCGATCCCTAGCCCAATGGCCCAGGTTGAAAAATTGTTCAAAGTATCTTGTAAGGGTTCTTGCAGGTCGGATTCGTTTGATCCTACGACAGACACCACTCCATCATCTGCAAGTTGTCTTAGGCTGCAATTTTGTGTAAGACAATTGTCAATGTCGCTTACATAGAAGTTGTACAAAAGGGGGCTTAAACATGAGCCCTGGGGGAGTCCCATGTAGGAGACCCGGCTTACTGTCGAATCTCCATGAGAAAAGTTCAAATGTTTCTCACAAAGCAAGTTATATAACATATTATTCAATAGAGGCGGCAGTCCCCGAGAGTGTAATTTGTCTGACAAAACCTCTATTGAAACAGAATCAAAGGCCCCCTTTATGTCCAAGAATACTGAAGCCATTTGTTTTTTTTTTTTTTGCGTAAGCCATTTGAATTTCTGAAGAAAGCAACGCAAGACAATCATTCGTCCCCTTGCCCCTGCGGAACCCATATTGTGTATCTGAGAGTAGGCCATTCGTTTCAACCCATCGATCAAGGCGAAACAAGATCATTTTCTCCAACAATTTCCGTATACAAGACAGCATTGCTATTGGGCGGTACGAATTGAAGTCGGACGCGGGTTTTCCGGGTTTTTGAATAGCTATAACTCGTACTTGTCTCCAATCATCTGGAACAATATTATGTTCCAGAAACCGATTGAATAAATTCAACAAGCGATGTTTCGCCACATCAGGGAGGTTTTTCAGCAAGTTGAACTTAATTCTATCCGATCCCGGAGCAGAATTGTTACATGAAAGGAGAGCAAGAGAGAATTCTACCATCGAAAACAAGATCGCACCTATCTTGTGGTATATCTCGAACAATTTTCTGCACGGGAGCGGAATCGGGACAAACCTTCCGTGCAAAATTAAAAATCCATCGATGTGAATATTCTTCGCTTTCATTCGTTGAAGAGCGATTTCTCATGTTTCGAGCCACTTTCCATAATTTTTTCATTGACGTTTCTCGTGACAAACCTCCCACGATATTTCGCCAATAAGCACGTTCTTTCCCTTTGATCAAATTTTTGAACTGATTCTCAAGGGCTAAATACGTTTGAAAATTTTCAGGAGTTCCACGTTTCCGAAAAGCTTTTTTTTTTATTTTTTTTTATTTAAATCGTTTATTTTTACAGGCTCAGTTACATAGGTTTAAAGGAGCCGAACTCCTTACTGTATTGTTACTAGTATATATACATTTTTCCTTAATTCTAATGTTAATAATATAGGAAACCGATTACTCGCGGTCAACTCGAGTTTAGAAGGGTGACATATTTTCTTCAGGAAAAGGAGGGGATATGAGGATATGTTGACAATGATCACACTCACACTCTCAATCACACTCATCACACTCAATTCTTAAACCTATCTTATATCTAATATGTATTTACATTTCATCTTATTCTTAAGAAGGGATCAGATCTCTCACAAAGGAAAAGGAAAAGGAAAAACTAAGGGTATAAGGACAATCACACACGAAGATCTATAGCTTTAAGGAAAACATATATATGGGACATGTAATCAAGGTCTAACCGAGCCAACACGTCTCTCACCGGCACATTGGGCTGCCTTCCTCGGGCCCGAAGGGTGACTACTAAATTCGATCTGGCGACAAGATACAGCTCGCACGACCAAACAACGTGCTCGATGTCGTGGTAACCTTGGCCACAAACACAAAGATTGTTGTCGGCAAGATTAATACGAAAGAGTAGCGCATCTAACGAACAGTGATTGGACATGAGTCGGGAGAAGGTGCGAATAAAGTCCCGGCTCAAGTCCAGACTTTTGAACCATGGTTTGAGGCTAACCTTAGGGATAATCGAGTGGAGCCACCGGCCCAATTCATCTTCGTTCCATTTGCGTTGCCAGTTAACTATGGTATTTTTGCGGACTAAAGAATAAAATTCATTGAAGGCGATTTGACGCTGATAAATATCGCCTTCAATTGCACCTACCTTTGCTAATGAGTCAGCCCTCTCATTACCCAGAATTGAGCAATGTGAAGGGACCCAGACAAAGGTAATGACATAACAGCGTCTGGATAAAGCACTCAAAATTTCTCGTATTCTCTCAAGGAAGTACGGCGAGTGCTTTTCCGGCCTCACTGAACGGATAGCTTCGACAGAGCTAAGACTATCCGTTACAATGTAATAGTGTTCAACAGGTCGTGAGGCGACGCTGTCCAGCGCCCAGTGTATTGCTGCCAATTCAGCAATATACACTGAGCAAGGATACTGAAGATTGTGTGAGGTGCTAAAAAAATTGTTGAACACTCCGAATCCTGTGGTCTCATTCATAGAGGACCCATCAGTAAAGTACATATTATCACAATTGACACGCCCATACTTTGCTTCGAAAATCGTAGGAACGATCCCCGATCGATGATAATCTGGAATTCCATGGATATCCTGCTTCATGGACAGATCAAAATGTACAGAGGAATTGATGTAGTCAGGAAAACAAACACGGTTGGGAATATACGAAGAAGGAACAACCTGCATGGAGATGAATTCATGATATGAACTCATGAATCCAGAGTGAAAATTTAGCTCGATCAGTTGCTCAAAATTTCCGATCACCAATGGGTTCATAACCTTACACCGGATGAGGAACCGAAGAGATAATAAATTGAAGCGATCTTTTAGTGGGAGTACGCCTGCCAAAACCTCGAGACTAATGGTATGCGTTGAGGGCATACATCCCAACGCAATACGGAGACAAAGATACTGAATTCGCTCGAGTTTAATGAGGTGTGTTTTGGCAGCTGATTGAAAACAGAAACTGCCATACTCCATCACTGGGAGAATAGTTGTTCGATACAACATTATAAGATCTTCGGGGTGGGCTCCCCACCATGTGCCGGTAATTGTACGGAGAAAGTGCCATACTCCATCACTGGGAGAATAGTTGTTCGATACAACATTATAAGATCTTCGGGGTGGGCTCCCCACCATGTGCCGGTAATTGTACGGAGAAAGTTTATTCTTTGTTGGCATTTTTTACTCAGATACCTAATATGGGCCCCCCAAGTACATTTGGAGTCGAACCAGACCCCAAGATACTTGAATGACATAGCATGAGTGATCGGTTTACCCAAAAGTTGAAGCTTTGGTTTTGCTGGTCTATGCTTCCTAGAAAAAACCACCATCTCTGTTTTCTCCGTGGAGAATTCGATCCCTAGCCCAATGGCCCAGGTTGAAAAATTGTTCAAAGTATCTTGTAAGGGTTCTTGCAGGTCGGATTCGTTTGATCCTACGACAGACACCACTCCATCATCTGCAAGTTGTCTTAGGCTGCAATTTTGTGTAAGACAATTGTCAATGTCGCTTACATAGAAGTTGTACAAAAGGGGGCTTAAACATGAGCCCTGGGGGAGTCCCATGTAGGAGACCCGGCTTACTGTCGAATCTCCATGAGAAAAGTTCAAATGTTTCTCACAAAGCAAGTTATATAACATATTATTCAATAGAGGCGGCAGTCCCCGAGAGTGTAATTTGTCTGACAAAACCTCTATTGAAACAGAATCAAAGGCCCCCTTTATGTCCAAGAATACTGAAGCCATTTGTTTTTTTTTTTTTGGCGTAAGCCATTTGAATTTCTGAAGAAAGCAACGCAAGACAATCATTCGTCCCCTTGCCCCTGCGGAACCCATATTGTGTATCTGAGAGTAGGCCATTCGTTTCAACCCATCGATCAAGGCGAAACAAGATCATTTTCTCCAACAATTTCCGTATACAAGACAGCATTGCTATTGGGCGGTACGAATTGAAGTCGGACGCGGGTTTTCCGGGTTTTTGAATAGCTATAACTCGTACTTGTCTCCAATCATCTGGAACAATATTATGTTCCAGAAACCGATTGAATAAATTCAACAAGCGATGTTTCGCCACATCAGGGAGGTTTTTCAGCAAGTTGAACTTAATTCTATCCGATCCCGGAGCAGAATTGTTACATGAAAGGAGAGCAAGAGAGAATTCTACCATCGAAAACAAGATCGCACCTATCTTGTGGTATATCTCGAACAATTTTCTGCACGGGAGCGGAATCGGGACAAACCTTC
The DNA here is from genome assembly GCF_029784135.1 of Toxorhynchites rutilus septentrionalis. Taxonomy (NCBI): domain Eukaryota; kingdom Metazoa; phylum Arthropoda; class Insecta; order Diptera; family Culicidae; genus Toxorhynchites; species Toxorhynchites rutilus. The sequence continues at coordinate 115,702,391 of NC_073746.1, forward strand.
CGTGCAAAATTAAAAATCCATCGATGTGAATATTCTTCGCTTTCATTCGTTGAAGAGCGATTTCTCATGTTTCGAGCCACTTTCCATAATTTTTTCATTGACGTTTCTCGTGACAAACCTCCCACGATATTTCGCCAATAAGCACGTTCTTTCCCTTTGATCAAATTTTTGAACTGATTCTCAAGGGCTAAATACGTTTGAAAATTTTCAGGAGTTCCACGTTTCCGAAAAGCTTTTTTTTTATTTTTTTTTATTTAAATCGTTTATTTTTACAGGCTCAGTTACATAGGTTTAAAGGAGCCGAACTCCTTACTGTATTGTTACTAGTATATATACATTTTTCCTTAATTCTAATGTTAATAATATAGGAAACCGATTACTCGCGGTCAACTCGAGTTTAGAAGGGTGACATATTTTCTTCAGGAAAAGGAGGGGATATGAGGATATGTTGACAATGATCACACTCACACTCTCAATCACACTCATCACACTCAATTCTTAAACCTATCTTATATCTAATATGTATTTACATTTCATCTTATTCTTAAGAAGGGATCAGATCTCTCACAAAGGAAAAGGAAAAGGAAAAACTAAGGGTATAAGGACAATCACACACGAAGATCTATAGCTTTAAGGAAAACATATATATGGGACATGTAATCAAGGTCTAACCGAGCCAACACGTCTCTCACCGGCACATTGGGCTGCCTTCCTCGGGCCCGAAGGGTGACTACTAAATTCGATCTGGCGACAAGATACAGCTCGCACGACCAAACAACGTGCTCGATGTCGTGGTAACCTTGGCCACAAACACAAAGATTGTTGTCGGCAAGATTAATACGAAAGAGTAGCGCATCTAACGAACAGTGATTGGACATGAGTCGGGAGAAGGTGCGAATAAAGTCCCGGCTCAAGTCCAGACTTTTGAACCATGGTTTGAGGCTAACCTTAGGGATAATCGAGTGGAGCCACCGGCCCAATTCATCTTCGTTCCATTTGCGTTGCCAATTAGCGATGGTATTTTTACGGACTAAAGAATAAAATTCATTGAAGGCGATTTGACGCTGATAAATATCGCCTTCAATTGCACCTACCTTTGCTAATGAGTCAGCCCTCTCATTACCCAGAATTGAGCAATGTGAAGGGACCCAGACAAAGGTAATGACATAACAGCGTCTGGATAAAGCACTCAAAATTTCTCGTATTCTCTCAAGGAAGTACGGCGAGTGCTTTTCCGGCCTCACTGAACGGATAGCTTCGACAGAGCTAAGACTATCCGTTACAATGTAATAGTGTTCAACAGGTCGTGAGGCGACGCTGTCCAGCGCCCAGTGTATTGCTGCCAATTCAGCAATATACACTGAGCAAGGATTCTGAAGACTGTGTGAGGTGCTAAAAAATTCGTTGAACACTCCAAATCCTGTGGACTCATTCATAGAGGACCCATCAGTAAAGTACATATTATCACAATTGATATCCCCATACTTTGCATCGAAGATCGTTGGAACGATCCTCGATCGAAGATAATCTGATGTTCCATGGATATCCTGCTTCATGGACAGATCAAAATGCACAGAGGAATTGATGTAGTCAGGAAAACAAACACGGTTGGGAATATACGAAGAAGGATCAACCTGCATGGAGACCAATTCATGATATGAGCTCATGAATCCAGAATGAAAATTTAGCTCGATCAGCTGCTCAAAATTTCCGATCACCAATGGGTTCATAACCTTACACCGGATGTGGAACCGAAGAGATAATAAATTGAAGCGATCTTTTAGTGGGAGTAGGCCTGCCAAAACCTCGAGACTCATGGTATGCATTGAGGGCATACATCCCAACGCGATACGGAGACAAAGATACTGAATTCGCTCGAGTTTAATGAGGTGTGTTTTGGCAGCTGATTGAAAACAGAAACTGCCATACTCCATCACTGGGAGAATAGTTGTTCGATACAACATTATAAGATCTTCGGGATGGGCTCCCCACCAGGTGCCGGTAATTGTACGGAGAAAGTTTATTCTTTGTTGACATTTTTTACTCAGATACCTAATATGGGCCCCCCAAGTACATTTAGAGTCGAACCAGACCCCAAGATACTTGAATGACATAGCATGAGTGATCGGTTTACCCAAAAGTTGAAGCTTTGGTTTTGCTGGTTTATGCTTCCTAGAAAAAACCACCATCTCTGTTTTCTCCGTGGAGAATTCGATCCCTAGCCCAATGGCCCAGGTTGAAAAATTGTTCAAAGTATCTTGTAAGGGTTCTTGCAGGTCGGATTCGTTTGATCCTACGACAGACACCACTCCATCATCTGCAAGTTGTCTTAGGCTGCAATTTTGTGTAAGACAATTGTCAATGTCGCTTACATAGAAGTTGTACAAAAGGGGGCTTAAACATGAGCCCTGGGGGAGTCCCATGTAGGAGACCCGGCTTACTGTCGAATCTCCATGAGAAAAGTTCAAATGTTTCTCACAAAGCAAGTTATATAACATATTATTCAATAGAGGCGGCAGTCCCCGAGAGTGTAATTTGTCTGACAAAACCTCTATTGAAAGAGAATCAAAACCCCCCTTTATGTCCAAGAATACTGAAGCCATTTGTTTTTTTTTTTTGGCGTAAGCCATTTGAATTTCTGAAGAAAGCAACGCAAGACAATCATTCGTCCCCTTGCCCCTGCGGAACCCATATTGTGTATCTGAGAGTAGGCCATTCGTTTCAACCCATCGATCAAGGCGAAACAAGATCATTTTCTCCAACAATTTCCGTATACAAGACAGCATTGCTATTGGGCGGTACGAATTGAAGTCGGACGCGGGTTTTCCGGGTTTTTGAATAGCTATAACTCGTACTTGTCTCCAATCATCTGGAACAATATTATGCTCCAGAAACCGATTGAATAAGTTCAACAAGCGATGTTTCGCCACATCAGGGAGATTTTTCAGCAAGTTGAACTTAATTCTATCCGATCCCGGAGCAGAATTGTTACATGAAAGGAGAGCAAGAGAGAATTCTACCATCGAAAACTCGGAATCAAGATCGCACCTATCTTGTGGTATATCTCGAATAATTCTTTGCACTGGAGCGGAATCGGGACAAACCTTTCGTGCAAAATTAAAAATCCATCGATGTGAATATTCTTCGCTTTCATTGGATGAAGAGCGATTTCTCATGTTTCGAGCCACTTTCCATAATTTTTTCATTGACGTTTCTCGTGATACACCTCCCACGAAATTTCGCCAATAAGCACGTTTTTTCCCTTTGATCAAGTTTTTAAATTGATTTTCAAGGTCCAAATACTTCTGAAAATTTTCAGGGGTTCCACGTTTCCGAAAAGCTTTAAATGCATTCGATTTATCTCCATAAAGCTTGGAACACTGGCCATCCCACCATGGATTGGGAGGCCTTCGACGAATAGTGGAATCTGGGATGGGTTTCGTTTGAGCGCGAACCGCGCTGTCATAGATCAAACGAGAAATGAAGTTATACTCCTCCAATGGAGGCAAACCATCTCTGGAATTGATGGCTAGAGCAATCGCGTCCGCATATTTTTTCCAGTCAATGTGTCTTGTGAGGTCGTATGCCATGTTTATTGATTCAGAAGAATTCAACCCTTTGGTGATAGAAATTTTGATTGGCAAGTGGTCACTACCGTTGGGATCCTGGATTACATTCCACTTGCAATCTAACGATAGTGAATTCGAGCAAAGCGAGAGGTCAAGAGCACTTGGTTTAGCAGGAGGTTTAGGTACACGTGTTGTTTCCCCAGTGTTCAAAACGGTCATATTGAAGCTGTTACAAAGGTCATATATCAACGATGAACGATTGTCGTCGTACTGTTCCCCCCAGGCAGTTCCGTGAGAGTTGAAGTCTCCCAAGATTAATCGTGGCTCAGGAAGGAGTGAGCACATGTCAACAAGTTGCTTGCGGCTAACCGCAGCTCTCGGAGGCCAATACAAGCTGACTATACAGAGGTCTTTGCCTCTGATGTTTGCATGACAAGCAACAGCTTCGATCCCTCCAATAGGTGGAAGGTCAATTCTAAAAAATGAGTGACACTTATTGATCCCCAATAGTACCCCTCCGTATCTGTCATCACGGTCCAAGCGTATTATATTAAAATCGTGGAAAGAGAGATCATCTTGCGAAGAAAGCCAAGTTTCGGACAGAGCAAAAACATCACAATTGAACTTATGAATTAAAAATTTGAATGTATCCAATTTAGGGATAAGACTACGACAATTCCACTGTAAAACAGTGATATCTCCGACCTCTCTATTTAAATTAGACATCAAGAGGGATAATCATTGCAAGGAGGGGTCATGTTTGCATCAATTGCTGCAAAATTGTCTTTAATACTGGAAGCATTGCGGTGACAATGGTTCTGATAGAGTCGGAAACATTAAAACACGTGAAAATTTGATCCACAAGGTCGGACAACTTTATGAATCCCGATTGGGAAGTTGAACTTGACGGAAAAACAGGGACATTTGGGGTTTTTGATGTTCCCTCGAATGCTGGGTCGTTCGAAGGTGAACCATTCCCACGGAAGCCAGGAGGAACCTGATTTTGCTTGTCCGCTGCACTCGTTTTTTTAGGCAAACTAACTGGGGGTATCACCGGAGGGACTTGTCCTTGAACGTTGGGAGTGGTCACATTTTTGCGCCGGGGATTCCCTTGGGAAATAGGCGGCGTGCCCCCGTTAGCTGTATCCGCTTCCATTTCGTCAACTGGCAACGTGGCGTAAACATTATGTGTGTTGATTGGTTGTTGTTGTTGAGCCAGTGGAGAAGCGCCCTTCAAAATTTCCGCGAAAGTGCGTTTAGAGCGTTCCCTCAAAGAGCGCTTCTGTTTCTCCCAGCGACTCTTGTATGCTTCACAAGCTGAGAGCACGTGTGGGGTTCCCCCGCAATATGGACACTTTTTTACCGTCGCACTGCAGGCTTCGCCCACATGTTGCTCTCCGCAAGTGGCACAGCGTTCTTTATTGGCACAATAAGCAGCCGTATGACCAACTGACTTGCACTTTTGATAAATCATTGGCTTCGGAATAAAAAGTCGCACGGCTAACCTCAATTTCTCTACCATCACGTAGTCCGGGAGAGCTGAACAAGCGAAGGTGACTCGAAACGAGTCGGACGGCGTAAATTTGGTTTCACTCCCTTCATGGGAGACTGTTCCGAGCTGACGGTAACCCAAGATCTTAACAGTCATCGAGGGCAGTTTCTTAAAACGGCCAGTACCTTCACTCGTAATGTATTCGCACGTCAGACCCGTTTCGGTTATCACACCCTCAATTTCAACTACGTGAGAGGGAATGTAAACCCGATACTCAATTGTAAAATGCTGGTCGACAACAATCTTGTTTGCGTCCTTTCGATCAGTCACGACAACTCGCAATTTGTTTGGTCTAACCTTCGAAATTTCCGACACGGAGGTATACCTTGCCAGATCTTTCGCAATCTGCATGACTTTCAAAGCTTTTCCATTTGGTTTGGGCCGAAAGAAAATAACCCAGTTCCAGATGCTTCTTCTGGATAGACCTTAACACGGGAGAGGAGGTAACAGAGGGGGAAGACGAGGTAACAGAGGGGGAAGACGAGGTAACAGAGGGGTAATACGAGGTAACAGAGGGGGAAGACGAGAACAAGGATTGAGTGGGAAGGGAGACAACATGGGGAGTAGGCGAAGGTAAGGATTGAGTGGTAGCGGGGATAACAGAAAGGGAACCCGAAGTCGAAGGTAGGGTGGGAGCGTCAAGAGGTGGAGAGGAGAGATTTGCTATTTTTTTATGAGGGGGCTTATTAGCATGAGCTGATTCGTCCCCAGAAGAAACATCTTGCGATTTAGGAACACGTTTAAGTGTTTTCCCTTTTTTACCTGATGGGGGGGATTCATTGGTTTCATTGTCTGAGATCTCCATATTCGGAGACCCCCCACCTTCTGCCAGTATAAATCGCACTTAAATTCTATTTTTGTTAAATATTTCACAATAATAAAATAAAAAATTATACTATTTCAAGAAAAAAATAAAATAAAATATAATATTTATATATATTTTCTCTAAATGTATTTTTATGCGTATTCACCTAAATGCGCACCCCGCGCAGATAATATTCGACTCGTTCTGCACCGTCCAGTTGGTCACGTGTTGGCGTCTATTGTTACACTGCTGTAGGTGTATTGGTGAGCGAGCGCACCTACGTCGGCGGTGGAAATGGCGATGATTCGGCGATCAAAAGTGTCTCTCTATAGACCTTCACCAGTATCTGCTGTGAGAAGCTATTCACTCCAGCTGGTGGGAATTGTTGAGCGCACTTCACTGTTCCCACAATTAACACGCGATGGAAGAAGCACACTTGGTTGAGGAAAAAACACCAGCCAATAACAATAGCTGTTACCGAAACGCGAGCACAATAGCACAAAGCGTCCGATCGCTTCAAGCTGAACTGTGTGAATGAATTTTGGTGGTTGAATAAACAATAAAAAATAAAAAATATACAATATTAAAAAAATGAAATCATTCAAACCATCAATGTATCTCAATGTAACGTAACTGCTGTGTAACTGAAGTGTTAATATGTAAATAAGTAAAAAATAAATAATGTTAATAAGTAAAATGTGAAGTGAAAGAAAGTAGTATATTTTTATCTTAAATAAGAAAATGAAATAAAGGAAATCAATATTAATGTCGTTCAATTACGGTTTCATTATTGAAAAATAGGTTTTCTGAATGGGCAGCCAAATTTCTAACTGTTGGATCCCGTTCATGAATTGTGAAACCAGAGAAATGATCGACAACTTCATTGGTGCTGATATACCGGACAATTTGATGGCACATTTTTTGGTCGTTGTCATTCAATCGGGAAGTAGTCACATCGATATTCTGAATTTGAAACACAGTCATATTGCTTTCCTTATTCACGGACTTTTATTTGTATTTACTGCTTTTCGCCAAACAGCGCAACTCAACATTAATATGCACATTGAATATCTTGCTCAGCTGAGGCGAATATGGTACAACCCAACGATTTCCTGCCCGTCAACGTCTGTGTTACTGATAATTGTCAATGGTTGTCCGTTTCTTCGTTTTTATATTGGATATCCACCTACTCTTGTGATCGTGTTATCCATCTGCAACGCAAGGCGGTAAAATCTTCAGATCACCTCATGGGCTATGAACCACGTTCGTGGGAACAATACCAAACACTAACCCATATTCCGGAATCCACGAATTCCACAATTGGGACGGAATCGACGTTTGCATTCTTAAATCTATTCGACTCAAATGTAATCTATGTATGGAAATGTGGCAACCTTGCCTGGATGAAAAACAGAAGTTGTGGAACAATTTCAGACTTAAGAACCAAGGAGCCTGGCTAATCGGAATAACAAATACAGGTCGGACTCGATTATCCGGAGTATTGTCTTTTTTTTCACTCCGGATAATCGAACAAATCCTTATTTGTTTTTTTTGCATGTATTTTTCGTTTTTTGAAAATAAAAGAGGAATTTGATTTTTGATTCATCCCCTTAAAGTCAGAAAACACCTTTCTCACATGAAAAAAAAAATTATCCAGATTATCTCAGGAGGTGACAGACGATCATATTTGATGAAAAAAATCCTTCTACGCATATGTTCGAATTTCAACAATGACAAAGTTACAAATTTTGACGTAGGATTACGTCTTTCGGGAACATATTGGATTACAAAATGAAAATCGAAAATCGAGCACATCGTGAAAACTATCCAATTTCAAACGTTTATTGCTCAGTCATTTCATGATGGATTGAGGAAATTTTTGTTTTACTTCATAACAATTTTTTATATTGAACAAAAATATAAATGTCATGAAATTAACTATCGAACAATTGAAAAATCTCAACCCCTATCCTAACGAAAATACTCACTTCTGATTGGTCAAAAAAACGACACATGCGGTGGGTCCCTAACAAGAGACATCAAAACCAAGCTGTCTGATAAAATCGGCATTGCAAATACATGAAAGTAGAGGGAACTTTGGTTCCTAACGAAGTGTTTTCCCTTACATAGATATCAAAACCAAGCTGTCTGGGAGAAATCGGAATTGCAAATCGGAGACGAATGAATCGCAAGATTTGAAGTCTCCGTGAACAAAGAAGAAGAAGAAGAATTGCAAATACATGAAGGTAGAGTGATCTTTTGCTCCTACCAAAATGTATTCCCTAACAGAGATATCAAAACCAAGGTGCCTGGGGGAAATCGGCATTGCGAATATATGCAAGTCGGGGGCATTTTTATATTGCAAGTAAAGTGAGTGATACGATTAATTCTAGCAAATAAAATTTAAATTTGGAAATTCTATATTGGCTGCTTCGTGGAATTTCATATCAATGACCGATCGTATATTGTGAAAAATTTAGCACAAGTGTAAGTGTATTGTATATGTTAGCAGTTGTGTTAAAAATTACTATATGAAACGCTTTATTTCAATTTACATAAATAAAAACCAAGGTGTGTTCCCGCTCGAGAACGGGTCGTTTGATTTAAGCTGTCTGTTTTGTTGTGTTCATTTTAACCCTAGGAAAGTTTATACGGCGAGAAAAATTAGAAAAGTGAAGAAATATTAGAAAAAGTGATTTGCCATACGCATCCATTAGTTGTTGTTAGTCCAATTAAAATTCGAAATGAAATTTGTTACTCAAATGTTTTACAGATGAGAAAAATTGATAATTGTGTTCAGTATTGTTAATGATCTTATATTACATTGGAGAGTTATTTTTCTTCATTTCGTCCATGCATAACACAGGAGGCATCTCGTCCAGGATCACAGATGGCGATTTTCATCATATCTCGTTATCTCAATTCGGTATCTTTTATCTGATACGCACCATCCAACGTCTGTTTACTATCTTTCTGTCATCATCGCTCGGTGGAGTGAACAAAACGGCCCTTTTCAGGGCCACCAAATCATTTTCAAAGTGTTTAACGATGTAATTCTTCAAACATATCCAAAATCAACAGATAGCCTAACGGAATCCTACTTCAACTATGCGGTCGTGTCTCAGACACAACCCTTCTGTGACTTTTTTGTTCTTGTTTCGGACTCAGTTTCTTCAAACTGGCTCTACATTAAAAAGTACGCTACGGAAGACGATTCTGGTGCTTTCATTTGAAAGATGAGAAAATTTAGTACAGGATATAGTAGTGGAACAACTAAATTAGTGAATTTTAATAACATTTTGGAAGTGAAACACTTGAAAGTTAATAATTTTTAATGTGTTATTATTAATTTTATTCTAAAAATTTATATTAAACTAGATTATTTCTATCAATTAAAATGAAGTTCTTCAACCGGTCCACAATTTGTTCTTTGACGCACAACTTCTATCTTTCTTAATTTGGCTGCAATATCGATATAAACAATTCCTGGTGAAAATTCAAGCAAAATGTTCAAAAATCACGATTTTTTCCCCAATGTACTAGAACACTTAAATTTCACCTTAACGTTGAAAAGTTACATTTCATCTTGGAATAAGTCATATTTGATGTATAAAAAAAAATCCAAACTGTATATAATAGAGTCCAAAATTGTATATAATCGAATCATATATAATCGAGTCCGACCTGTACTGTATTCTATTAGTCAAATCATTTCATTTGATACCAATATTGAGGAGATTGCAAAAAATACATAGTCGATCTTTTTGTGGCGGTGACCTTTCCGAATTTATGTTGTTCATAGTGTAGTGTATTCTCCAAATCAAGCCATTCAGCCATTTTTTTGCGGCGGCCAAATTTAATGTTTCAAGATCATGGAATACGCAGTTTTATAATGTCAGTAGAATTGAATGTATGTTCCAAATTTCAGATCAATGATTTAACAGGATCGGGGTCAGTTTTCTATTAAAGGGTGTGTCACATCAAATTGCATCACGGAAAAAACGCTGAAGAAATTTAATTTTTAGGAATTATATCTTCAGCTTTCGCTTATAATCAGATAAGAGTGTATAGATCACGTTGGCCATGCTTCACTGTCAATTTTTCGTAAATTTGGAAAAATGTCGTCGAACGAAAAAGAGCGTCGTGAATTAATCCTGCGCACTCATTTCGAGAATCCGGAGTTGTCACATCAGGACATCGGTAAGATGCTGGGAATCGTCCAATCCACGGTCAGCAGAGTACTAAAACGATACTTCGAGAACCTAACCACCGACCGGAAGGTGAAGAACGGCAAAAATGGATGCTCCTTCAGTGAAAAAGATCACAAGCGCGTAGTTAAGCAGTTTAGACGTGATCCGAGAAGTTCGGTCCGGGATGTCGCCAATAAGCTGAATTTGTCAAGTTCATTCGTCCAGCGGACCAAGCAACGGGAGGGCCTGCGTACATACAAGGTTCAGAAGGCTCCTAACCGCGACGAAAGGCAAAACATGGTGGGGAAGATGCGAGCCCGGAAGCTGCACACCGAAATGCTGACGAAGCCGTTTTGTCTGGTAATGGACGACGAAACCTACGTCAAAGCGGACTTTCGTCAGCTGCCGGGCCTGTTGTTCTTCTCCGCAGAGGACAAATTCAGCGTTCCGAAGGAGATTCGCAAGCAGAAACTATCCAAGTTTGCCAAAAAGTACATGGTGTGGCAAGCGATCTGCTCTTGCGGAAAGCGGAGCGCCCCTTTCGTGATGACCGGCACGGTAAACGGGCAGGTTTACCTTAAGGAGTGCCTACAGAAGCGCTTACTACCACTATTGAAGCAGCACGAGGGCCCGACCATCTTCTGGCCGGATCTCGCTTCGTGCCACTATTCAAAGGACGTGTTGGAGTGGTACGAAGCCAACGGGGTCACCTTCGTGCAAAGGAAATGAACCCGCCCAACGCGCCGGAGCTTTTCCCAATAGAGAAATATTGGGCGATTATGAAGCAGGCCCTCCGGAAGAACCCAAAAGTTGTCAAATCGGAGGCGGACTCTGTTCAAAAAAAACTACAACCTTACGTTGTACAGAACCTTATGGACGGGGTAAAGAGGAAGGGGCGAGCATACGGGCTTGGGCTCGAAGTATGAATAAAAAGAAAATGCCAAAAGTTGTTTAATAGTTTTTATTTTACTGTCTAAAATTTTCAAAAGGATCGGTCTACTGGGCGAATTTCTACAGCGTTTTTCCCGTGATGCAATTTGATGTGACACACCCTTTAATGTGGGACAACCCAACAAACATACAAACATACATTGAAACAGGTCAAGCTGAATGAAACCATCCAAAAAGTAATTAGTTGTTTAGGGACTGCGGCCATCTTGAAATTGTATTTTTCATTATCTGCTATGTTCTACTAGTCGAGAACTTTCTTTTGATACTTTTTTGGGCATTTTTCATAAATAATTATGTTCTATTAGTCAAGCCATTTCATTTGATACCCATATTGATGGGGTTCTGAGAAAATAGAAAGGCCGCCATCTTAGATTTGCATTTTTAATAAATAACTGTATTCTACTAGTCAAGCCCTTTCATTTGATACCCATATTGATGGGGTTCTGAGAAAATATGAAATCTGCCATTTTGTAGTGGCCGCCATCTTGGATTTGTATTTTTCATAAATAACTGTATTCTACTAGTCAAGTCCTTTCGTTTGATACTCATATTAGCTATTCAATATAGAATTATTATACTAATTATTCAAAATTTCCGAAAATAAAAATAATATACTCCGGATAATCGAATCCCGGATAATCGAGTCCGACCTGTGTATGCAAATCGAGGGCATTTTGGTATTACAAGTAAGGTGGGTGATACGATTAATTCTAGCAAATAAAATAAGAAATAAAATAAGTGTTTGGATGAGCTAATGCAAACTCTTTCGGGGTGTCTTGAAAAAGACAATTTTTCCTCTATCCACTTGTGATTAAAAAAAACATTTTCACTTTCAACTTCAAACTTTATTTCTCTTCTGTAAAATCAACACTAGTAGGTGTGCACCCGTGGCCAAGTGGTTAGCGGCTCACCTTATCATGCCGGGTGTTCGGGTTCGATTCCCGTTCTGGCTGGGGATTTTTCGTCGAAGAAATTTCCTTCGACTTGCACTGTGGTCACGCGTATTCTAGAGCTTGCCCCTAGGAATACATTCAAGGCGTGTTATTGGCTCAAAAAATCTCAACTAAGTATTAATAAATGACGCTAATTAATACATATGTTGAGACGGCAAAAGTTCCGCAGGGAACGTTCACGCCATTCAATTTAATAATAATATGTACAGTAAAACAATGAATGACTTCGCTCTAGATGATGATGATGTTGGATTAAAGAGGCTTTAAACTTTTCAGTTCATTCGCCTCAACCTTCGCTCTAGACTACCTCCTACCTCCTTTTATACTAGAACGATTGCGTCAGTTCGTTGCATTGATATGCTAACCCGCCACGGTATGTGTAGAGCATGCATAATTAGCTTGTTGTTGTTGTTGTTGTTGCAATTATTACCGGAAAGTGTACATTGAGACAAAAGGGAACTAGAAGATTCTAGAAGGCGTGTTCATTAATTTTAGTTGGAACAATTGAACAAAGGACGACTAGAAGGTTCTAGAAGGTACTTTGTTAGTATTGGTGAGAGCCGTTTACTCGGGGTTAATAGATGAGATACGAGGTGGGAACAGTGGAAATGCTAATACTATTGAGGTTGAATTTCTGCCGGACACGGCGAGAAAAATTAGAAAAGTGAAGGTATATTCAAAAAAGATTTTTCTCACATACTCTACAATCGTATTGAGTACTGTTAGTCCTATTGAAATTCGCATTGAGACATATAGCATCATGTGCCTTGGGTTACAAGCGAAAATGAAAATGGGTTGAAAAACACTCTCAGAAAATAAAAATTTAAAAAAAAATACCTTCTCCATTTCAAATATGTTTTCTCTATAATAAAGTAACATGTTCACAGTCTCAGAGGGCGGCTTTCATCATATCTCATTCTTCTTCATAATCTACATCTTCAATCTTCATAATCTATCATAATCACACCATCCATCGACTAATCACCATCCTTCTGTCATCATCACTCGGTTGTAAACACTGGTGGAATGAACAAACAATAGCCAACAACCAAAAAAAAACGACCCTTTTCAGGGACACCAAATCATTATCAAAAATTTTAACGATGTAACTTTTCAAACATGTCCAAAATCAGTATGCAACAGATAACCTAATGGAACCTTGGACACAACATCGAGCGACAGGAAATCCGCACGACATCGGTTATTAATTTTCCCTTTCCGACCTTTCCAGTTTAGGGTGGTCCAAAAAATCAACTTTCTCCCCTTTTTTTCCAAAATTTCCAAAAATCATAACTTTTGAACTACTGGACCGATTTAAATGATCGCCATATAAAATTGAAGCCCACTCAAGACCATGGGCTAGTCTTCTTTGAAAAAATATTATACTTGCGGAAAAATTGGACACTAGTCGCATAGATCAAGTCTAGTCGCATAGAAATATTGAACAAAGACTGAAAACAAGTTAACTTTGAAGAATCATTACTCAGAAACGAAAAAAAACCTCACTGATTTTTTGAATATGTTATGCTATAATATTCAAGTGCTTAAATCAACTCTGATTTTTTAATGATTTTTCAATACTTTGAAACGCTCTGCAGCTTCAATGATAGCTTGGATTTTTTGGCATCAGATGAAAAGTTGTTCAAAAAACTATACAAACAAATCTCTTCTATTGGATATTGTAAAACTTGATCATAGTAGGCCTGACCCAAAAAACTGTGATTTTTTGTAGAAACCCAGCTTTAATGTTTTGTTGCCGTAGTTTGCCGCGGTTGTGACTACATTCAAAATTAAAGTAAAAATATGAGCTTGCAATTAAACATTGTCCGACGCTGCGCAAAACTGCAAAACTGCGCAAAAAGTATGCCCCACTGTGCATCGGTTAACTTTGAAAAATGATATCTCAAAAACAAAAAAAACATATTTGATGTTATGTAAAAAAATGTCAGCCTTCAAGAAAAAATATGGAACAATATAGCGCCCTCCAGTGCAGAGCCATGAAAACTATAAAAAAAAACTACAAGTTCAATATTTATAGCTCATTGGCTTCAATTTGATAGGTCGATTATCTAAATCGATTCAATGGTTCAAAAGCAAAAAATTTTTGAAAAAGGCATTTTTGGGAAAATTTGACAAAAACATTTTTTTTGCACCACCCTTAAAAGGAAATAAACACCCTAATGAAGAAATACAAAAAGCGATAAAGAACGAAATTTTTGACGAAAATCCGGAAATCACTTTATAAGTTTGACATGGAATCACTGTTTATAAAAATGGTAGTATAAACAAAATAACATGAACAATTGAAAAATTCAACTCATCCACAACAACCACAATGTGCCACAGCAAAGCATGGCAGGTTACAGGTAGTTTTTTATGTTTTTTTCCCTTTAAGAATGAATATTCTATTCAATAGTGTTAACGTTTTTTTAATTAGAAGGAACGACTTTTTTTCTAACAACGTATGTAAAGCGAGATTTTTGAGGATACAGGCAACCCTTTTTTTGTTACAATAAAAAAATCGTGCAAAACTTCACCAGCAGCTTTAAAAAATCGTGTTCGGTACACATTTTGAAACAAACTTTAATTGTGCGGATAAAAAAAGTTTCTTAAATCCACATCGTTCACCGTTCAATTTCCTTTTGTTTCCCTGCATTGCGATGGGACAGTTTACCTGTTCGGTTGCGCGTGGCTGTTTTGTGCTTTTAGTTGCATGTCGAAACGTGTTGCTGCTAGAAATCATGTCATGCAAAAACTTAGAAAAACTTAGAGCATTTGATGAGAGGAGTGGATTGAGACGCAAATATGCTTTTTCGCACTGAAATGCATATAAACCAATCGAAAAAAAACTAAACGGACGATAATTTCGTCAAATATGCTTCTTCTTATACACCGCACAAAAAAATCACACAAAAAAATCCGCACAAGAACAGAAAATCGCACAAACAAAATTCGCACAAAAACAGGTTTTACTGTATATTGAAATATTTTTAAACTGGTCAAGTAAGAGTAAGAACTATGTGATTCAAGTGTGCAAAGCACAGTAGTCATTTATTTCATTGAAAATTAAAAAAAACTCAGAACTATCTTGAAAGAATGGTAATTTGAGAGGATTTACGCTTACTTCACTAATTGGACCATTCACCAGTGGGGCTTTATGGAGCAGTGCGTTAGGCTTTCGAAACCATTTGAAGGAATGAAAAAAATTATATGTTCTGACATCTCCTGTATATCCGAGGTAATTTCACATGTTGCTGCATTAAAAAAGTATTTGGATATGGGATAGGATACCTTGTATGAGGTAAGCTAGATTGGGAAGTCGATTCAATACCTAAGAGATGATCCAAATTACTCAATTAAAATGCTGACGAAATCGACTGTCATGTGAAAACATTTCAAATCGACCGTAATAACGATTCTTATATTTGGAGGTCTCTTTGAGACCAAGCAATACCCCCAACTGACAAGGTTTATAGTTTATCTTTCAGCTCTTTGCAGTAATGTTTACAGTGATAGCGTAATTGATGGTTAGTTAATAGTAAAACTGCTGGAAATTTACTACTCATTCGTCATAATTTACCACTGGTTAACTTCGAGTACTGTTTATAGATTAATACTGCTATTAGTTGATAATAATTTAATTTTAATAATTTTTCTAACATAACAGTAATGGAATCTGATATTTAATTATGTATGAATAATGTTTATAAGATATTGTGTTATTTTTTCTGTGGGGTGAATTGGTCCTACAGGTTTAAGACTTTTCTTTGGTCAAACTGATTCCAGATGCCGTTGAGTTACAAAAGAAAGCATAGGTAGACAACATTGGAAAAAGGAGGATCTTAAAAGAGCAACGCAGGCCATCAAGAACGGATTTTCTTTGACCAAGCATCAAAAGTGTTCGAAAACGCTGAAAAGATCCATGCAGAGTTCGAGATGGTCTCAATCCAATTTTTCTGGTTTGGAATCTGGCCAAGACACCTGGTATCGATCCCAGAACAATGTTACTGATTGTAACATTATCCCAAAATACTTCACATAAACATAAGTATGTTTTTTTCCGATGAAACACACACTGGACTGAATAACCCCGCATCAAATTTTAATGTCCAAAAATCATCTCTTTTATTTTATGATATATTTGGTAATTTGAAGCATGATATAATGATTAAACATTATTGATTGAGAGAAAACAAGTGTAGCTCAGGATACAATATAACATTTTTTGCTTAGACCGTATTGGTTTGGAAATATTAGGGTAATTGCTTAGGGGTCCAAATTCCCCCCATTCCCCCAATATGGTCGGTTTTGACGTAGGACTACGTCTTTCATTTCTGTACCGGGGTGTAAGTTCAAAGTTTCGAAAACGAGAGAGTGACGCTGGACTGCAAGGTTTTGAACGTTAATACCTCTTTACCGGCTGAATGGAGTGGTATAATAATCACTTCATCCGAAAGATAAAATGTCAACGAATTATATGATTGTCACTTATTGGTCAAAAAAATCGTTTCAATAGCTTAAAGATTGCTTTGAAAGCAAGCTATTGAAATCATAAGAATCTAGCTCATTGATGATGATTGGTGATCGCAATGTGTTCCCTAACACGGACGCAAAATCTAGGCACCTGGAGAACCGTCATAGCGAATACATGCAAGCTGTGATTTGTTTTGTTTGATCGAGTTGAAAGAGGAAGTGACTTCCATAGTTATAACACTAGAAACGCGAATGAATTAAGAACACCCCATTTCTTGACATGTGCTTCACAAAATTCGTTATATTTCAAAGGAATAAATGTTTTCAACTCGATGCCAAGACATATTAAACGTGCAACAACATTAGCAGAGTTTAAGAGAAGCTGTGTTTCACACGTGAAAGCTGTGTTTTCATAACAGCTGAATGATTTTTCTTTTACTTTATGACAAAAATTTTAAATGACGAAGTTTTATACGAACGGATAATCTATGTGAAAAGTTTTATGCAGTCTTTTTTATTTAATTTTTTTCATTGAATATTGTATCTGACGAAGTTTCTATTGAACGGATTATAATGTGGAGACGATTTAATTTTTTTTACATTATTTTTTTTCTTTATTTTGTATTAATCTCTATTATGTCTGTCATGATCTTGGTGATGATGAACTATTTTTATTTTTATTTTTATTTTTTTATATTGTAGTAGTTGTAAAAAAATAAAAGTAGTCTACAAAAGTTTGAGCGTCGCGCGCGTGTTGCAGATATGAAGGATAAAAAGTTAAAAGTATTGTAAGGGCCGGTCTAGAAATTTTTCGTGAAGGAAAATTTCTCAATTTCTCTGGATGGGGATATTCAAGTCAATCCAAAACAAGGCTGGCGGTTGGACTCGTGTCTTGGTGGACCATTTGGCTGCAAGGGCCTTGTCGGGACCGTATCGGCTCTGTGGCGGACTAGACTGAGTATTGGCTTGTCTTTGGACATTGGAATTTTTTTTTTTGAACTTATATCTGTAAATGAAAACAGTTCGTTTTTTTTGCTAAACTGATTTCAATGCTGAGAAAAAATATCTTTTAGATAACTCGTCTTGCTCAAATCTCTGTAGGGGAAGGAGGCGGGACCATCATCATCATTTTGCTCGCTTGCATTAGTGTTTGGGAAACCATAGTGGACACACGCAAGGCGTGAGTACTTCCACTCGCATCAGTTTCTGTTCTGCTTTCGCATGGAACAGTCATGAAAATTTGTTTACGTGTGAATGCGTCCGAGTGAAGGAATATTCGCACCAGGGCCAATAGTATTTTTCAAAAAACTGGAAGATTGCTCTTAAAAAAACTGGAAGAAAACTGGATCCTGCAAAACCGTTTCATTTTAGAAATATCGGCTTTGATTTATCTGAAATGCTTTTTTACTCATTCCAATGCTTGAGAAATACAATCTTCTTCGAAGATTCGTGCAGTATTCATATGTAGTTTATGAAATGGTGAAATAAACCATGATTTGAATGGCGTTTCCCTCTACTCGAACATTACTGTGAAACAATATTTGAGGATCTTTTCATCTCCGTTGCTATCTTTTTCGCACTCGTAAGTATGTAGAATAAATGAAATAATAAAAATAACAATACACGGTGCCTAACCTTACCTTCAGTTTGATGTTTTTGCGTGTGTTGTTTCAGTTCCCATTCATGAACATTTGAATGGGGACATGTGCAAATTTCAACGAATGGGAGCTGAAACCAAATAGGCAAAACTGTCAAACTGACGTCTCGGTGAACTGATATATGCAGTGATCTATATATTAGAATTCTGGAATATTTTTTATTAGGTCCACAATGTTATTCCAATACTTTAATGAGCACATTAAATACCAAATCAACACTGCTCAACTTTGATAATGAAATTATCAAATTTGTGTATTGAAAAAGCTATTTCTATCCATTTTTTTGGTATTATCCTTTGGTATTTTATTTCTTATATCAGGCTCGTCCAAACTAAATTTTTGTATCAGGATCCAAATGATGTATCCTTTAGTATTTTCTCCTGCTCCAGAAAGTATGTTGGAAAAAATATACATATTATGCATACTTACAAAAAACAGTATATTGCACATGCATTTCATACAAAGTATGCATTATCTCTTTTCATTACGAACTATGCGTCAAAAAGGGAAGATTGCATGATGCTTTTTTTAACTAAAAATCAAAAATTGAACTAAAACTTTATATATATTAATGTCATTGGTGCAAATGACTCCACGATCTCTGAACATTGGAATGATTTGGAGGACCTCTAATATCTGATGTTTATATAAACTCAAAGCCAGCAAAGCCAGCAAATTAGCTCTATGAACCATCTTGATATGAACATTAAACCAATCATGGGTAAAATGTTAGATCAATTGGTTTAAACTCGAGGGTGTGTTGATGGACCTGGAACATCAGATATTTTTAGAAATACAAAGACAGTGTTGCACATTGATGCTTGGGTAGGCTGTTGAAAAAGATAAAAGATAAGCGATAGCAGTTTTCCTGTATTAGTAATTAACACTAATTATTTGATAAGATATTTATTGTAACAAATACAAACTTTACATGTTTTCCTTGTTTTCAGGCTCTTCTTCGTTTTTTCTGGCACTTTTGTTAACCTGTTCGTACATTGTTTAGTTATATTTCAACTTCATATTCTCGTTTATTTTTATCCCTCCCGATTGCTCCCCATGAAAAGAAACGTAGGTTTTCATAGGCGTCTAGCACACCGGAGCAATAAGCAACTAGCAACTATAAACATGCAATAAGTAATATTATCGCAAATGGATTTTTCCATTTGATTTTTGTTGATCTCGCACACCGGTGCACCGGTGCATAGCAACACATACCGCTAGCAACACGACGTGTCGGTTGAAGAGCAACTTATCGCCCATAATTTGACAAGTTTCGTACATTAAGCAGATTGTTTGCATAATGTCAGGCGTTTTTATTGCTCTGGTATGCGAAGAACAACAAAACATGTTGCCTGTTGCATATTGCGTATTGCAGCTTGCTAGTTGCTTATTGCTCCGATGTGCGAGCCGCCGTAGACAGTAGCCATAATGTTCCTCAGCCTGTTTCTATTCATTGTTTTGTTGAGGGTATATCCAGAATAAGTTCTTTCCACAGGTTCCACAGTTAAGTGGGAAGTTAAGGGGGAGGAAGGGATAATATTTATACATTGTGAGTTTATTTTGAATCACACATATAAAAAACTGGATAAAACTGGATAAAATTTAAAAAAACTGGAAGATTTTAGGATTTAACTGTTTGACTGGATCGAGAATGAAAAACTGGAAGAATCCAGTTTAAACTGGAACATTGGCAACGCCGATTCGCACCCATTTACGCATTCGGCTTGGTGTCCCCGTGATGCAATCCAATAGCATCAGTTTCTGTTCTGCTTTCGCATGGAACAGTCATGAAAATTTGCCACATCACGATAAAAACGAAATGAATTTTACGCAAGGTTATATATAATATTTCGTTTTCACCAAGAAATGACGCCCTCAGTTTCTGGGCCTGATTACGAACGTCACTTCACGGTGAAAACGGAATAAAATGGATACAAATTGCATACAATTCATTTCGTTTTCACCGTGAAGTGACGTTCGTGACCAGGCCCTCTATTTTGCGTATGGAGTGATCATGAAAAATCTCGTGTCATTCTCACGAAAACAAAAATGAATCATGTACCAAACATCTTCAGTTTCTTTTACAAGGGCACTCAAATTCCATCGGTTCGTTTCGGGACCACCAACAAGTTCGAAAGAGTTGAATTTTATGTTAATAACAATTCCATACTTATACTTATCATCCACACACAAACATGAAAAGCTTTCATCAATCTTTCAATTGATTCAGATCCAATTTCAAATAAATGATTGCCGAGCCAACGGTAGTTCTACGTCTATCTTGCGTTTATATCACAGATATAACCCGCTTCTTGTTTTTTTAAATTTCACATGACCATTTTCGCTGCCACCCTACTGTATAGCGATATATGTTTTAAACTGTGTATAAACGAGTCTAAAATTGTACATAATCGAATCATAACGGGTGTTAAATAAAAAATGATCATTTTTTCAATCACATATAAAAAAATTGTTTTTTTCATCGATTTCAGTATTTTTTTTAATAACATAATGTATTTCCTTCAAAAAATGTCAGTGAATGTTTGAGTAAGGGCCGTGGTCTGCTGTTCGACGCAACTTTGTCGCGATGCTCTCACAAGAACGTTGTACGGCACTTACGTCCACTTCCCGGATACAATTCCGTATTTTTGTAGTCAGTTGCTTCGTGTTCTTGGCCCTCCAATTGTTTTTATACACTAGGGCACTGAGTGAGCCAAAGAAATCCTCTATTGGGCGGCACTGGGGCAAGTTTGTTGGGTTACGATCTTTCGGCACGAATGGTATCTTTTTCTCCTCAAGATAGCGTCTTCTTGGCGTAATGGGAAGACGCCATGTCCGGCCAGAAGACGTACTTCCCATCCGCGTGATGCTCGTTCAGGAACGGCAGCAGAATTTTATCGAGGCACTCTTCTCGATAGATTTGTTGGTTGATTGCCAGACCGCTCGGCTTAAACCAAGGCTTTGAAATGCCCCGGTCGGAAATTGCGATGTACAACATAACCTTTTTTTCAAACTTGTGCTTGAACTTGTATTTCACTTCAGGCGGTGTGGATGACTTGTCGCTGGAGTAGTAATTATGAATATGCGTTTTGGACAGCGGAAAATAGCTTTCGTCGCCCAGAACGAAAGACGTCCCGCGGTATTTTTTGGTCATCCACCGACACTGTGATTTAACCGTCTCAATCTGCTCCTCCGTGTACTCCGGCGACCTCGTCTTCTTCCTGCAGACGATTCCTTCCATCTTGAGGGTCCAATGGATCAATACGTGGGAGCAGCCATATTTCCGATCGGCGTCACGCAGACTGATTGCGTTCTTGTTGTCAAACAGCTTCTTTAACGATGTCTTCCTCTGCTTCGTCATTATCGTCACCGGACGACCACTTCCGACCTTCCGCTCTACGTTCAGGGAACCCAGGGTACGATATACCGTACTGACAGGTACATTTTCTTCCTTAAAATGTGCCACCGTGAACTTTTTTCCTTGCTGGGAATGCGTTTCGTAGAACCGTACAATGCGTTCGCGGAGCACGTGCTGTTTCGACGCCATCTTTGCTCCGACTAAATTCAAACTAGCAAAACCAAACACGCCTACTGTTTCTAGGGAGCCCAAAGAGCAATTTTCTTGGAGAATGAAAATTTTACGCTCTTTATTTGAGTTACTGAAAGGTATTGAAAAAATTCTCATTTTTTCCCGTATATATAATCAAGTCTGTATATAATCGAGTCCGACTTGTACTAGATTCGATAGTAAATCTCTGTAGCTGTTTTTAAAAGTATATTTACAACCGTCAAATTCATTTAGACTACTTTATTGCTAAAATTCCGAGATAAAACGGATTTATTGATTCCAGATTCAATCACGCTATGCTCTGTTTGATTTTTTTGTACATTAACATTTTATGGACAAATGAGTCTTGTAGATCTTTAGCGGGTCCATTTCATACATAGCAGTCTTCCTTGATCGAAGCTGCGTAAAAGTTGCTCGGGAAAGTTCGTTACAAATAAGAATGGATACAACTCCCAGCTACCTAGTGTACTTCATTCAAGGTTTTATCACATGCGCACATTGTTATCCATTGAGGCCGAAGTTTTCGAAAAGCGTCGATCAGCAACTTATTTCTGCGGTTACGCCCCGTTCATTTTCCTCCGAGCGGCCTTGTTTATCACCGACCGGACGCCAAAACAACCGTCGAAGCCATGTACAGCTTCCTGGTATCGCCGGCCACAGAACGGAAAGATTCTTTCGTTAATGAAATATGTTCCGATAGTCATCATTAAATTAGCCATGAAAAATGTTCAATTACCGATGGGCGTCAGTGTACCGTGGCTGGCTCCCTTACGGGAGAAGTGCAGATTAACTGCAAGCAAAAATAGGTAGCCGAAGCACTACTGTCTTGCTAACTGCACTTTTGCAGGTCCGTTCTCGTTGAATGATTTAAAATCTTCATCCCCGAACCGTTCAGGTAGCAGCACAGGAGAGCGGTCCATACTATATCATCTCATGCATATGGTTCGCAACAATGGCCCATACTATGTAAGGGGAGGGGGGACTTTTTGTCGTCCGCTATACCCATGGCGAACGTTTATAATCATTATGGAGTAACGCCTCCTCCGAGCTGTGCACGGCGATTCTATGGAATTTATGAGGTGCAGTGGTACTACGAGAGCGGAGTTCAGGTTTATCTTGCAAATTAAATCTCGAATCTCCCGTTGATAAGTATGAAATACGTGCCCGCCGTACTTGAAGCCGGACGCAAACAGCTTGTCAATCAAGCCTGGGTCCTTGCGAGGCGAAGGGATCCGAGAGGTCTCATTCGAATGCGGACATGCGCCACATTCCACCTAGCTGTTAAACAATAAGTTGGCAATTGATTGTGTGAAATTGCTTTCTCACATCTTTCGGAAACAAAACAATTCCACGACTCATGGCAAACAAACTTCCTAGAATTGGTACCCAATTAGCCTACTTTTGCACCGTTCGGTTTTCTTACGGTATGATACCGAAAGGTTCAGGCGCCCTTCTCGGTTCCCAGCTTGACGTAATGGTTTCGTTGGAAAATGATTTATGACTCTTAATTGGAGGTAGGTCCAAACGTTCACCGCCGGTGACCGCAACTCCTGATGCGTCCAGGTGACGAAACGAAAGGAAGCGAAACAAGGAGGATTGAGAATGGCTCGAAAGTTGTGCCTCAGCAGGTCAACCGTAAGTGTGGTACTGTTTGCGTCTAATTATGACACTATGTTACGTTTTCTGTTCCGTTCTTTGGTGCTCCTCCGAAGATGGAGTGACGAAAACGACAGTCAGCTGTTTGAAGGAGGATTGCCGTGCGGTTTACGTAGAAAAACAAACATATCCACGAGGGCGGAACCGATGAAATGGTTCAATTCAAATGAAAAGGGTCGAATTCATTCTAGACCGATATTACCTTCTTAAATATTCGATCGCAACACAAATTAAATGACTTTCAGACGCGGAATCTTCCGATGTTTTTCAACAATTGGACTACCGAGCAAACTGCAAATTATTATTACATCGAACTGTCGAATGTCGCCTGTTGCAATCAGACCCCATCATTGAATCGGCAGCCATTTGTCGCGCCCGAATTGACAAACCAAGCCACACTCCCCAATTAAACTCATTACTGCCCAGGGAAGCTATCCCTCCGTCAGAGGGGACCAATAAAATTTAAAAGATTGTGTGTGGGAATTAAATTAAATCGGACCATTTAAGGGCGGTTTGCACTGCAGTGGTCATCGTGGCTTTTGTTCAATCGCGGTCGTCACCCGGGATATTCATTCGCTCACTCGTTGTTTTCCCTCATAACGTACCCATTAGGCATCATATCGAACTCGATCCATAAGGTAGAAAACAATCAGCATAATTGACATATCCCGGGGCAAAATATTGCATTTCATTTCTCGATTTGTACGCCCCGAAATCAGCCCAGAGAGAGAGAGGGAGAGATCAAGAAACATTCTTTGCCCTCTGGAGTAGAAGCCAACCCAAGCTGGATCATTAACCATTTATATTCAAATTTATGATTTCATATCATTTTGAATCGAAAATTGGACGCTTCGGGTTTGGGATTGGGATGCAGAAATGGTGCGAGCTGTCGGTGGTTCCTTCAGCGAATTCGATCCGAATGTGCCCCGGCACTTTTCAATTGTCATTGATGATTGCTCGAAAGTAATTTTTGTAATGGACCCTGCAAAGATTTCGAGGCTGCATTTGATGCTACATAGAGATTGAAAGAATGTACCACTTTCGGAAACACAGAAGGGTGATTCATGAATATAAATTTACAATGCGTAACAATATTTATATTTTTAACTTCTACTTCTTTAAATTCTATAGGTATAATTGGTTAGACTGATAAAGTTACAAAAAAAATCATAGTGATAATATGGTGAACAGTTATCACTATATGTCACTCAATATATTGCTTCTCTCTTTTCACAATAAAGAAAATATTTCTTCTCCTTCATGCATGCTTTTTTTCGCTTCACGTTCTTTCGTTTTCTTCTCCACGCTGAGGTAAAGTTTTCAAATGTAATATTTTCTAGCTAAATAATTAGCTTTAAGTTGATATGTCGATCACATCAATCGGACTAATAAATTAGTAAATTTTCGAAAAATGTCAATTTTGAACAAAAGCAGAGTGATATGATTTTTCGTACCACCTTAAAATGGGAATGCGCACCCAAATGGAAAAAAATATACATATATATATATATACAGGGTTTTCCAACTTTAAATTCCGAAAGTAAATTGAAATGAAACCCACTTAGAATTCGAATTTCGATGAAACTTTTATTAAAGTTTAGTTTATGCCATTATGTGTGAAATACAACATCATTCAAATGTCCACCTAGGGCTTCCTCACACACCTTGATCCGGAACAGGTAATTTTCGATGACTTTTCGGCACATATGAGGCGGTATCTCGGTCATAACTTCACGAATGTTGTCTTTCAAATGTTCAAGAGTTTGCGGAGAGTTGGCATAGACACGGTCTTTCGCATAACCCCACAAAAAAAGTCTAGCGGGTTCAAATCGCATGATCTGGACGGCCAATTGGCATCACCAAAACGCGAAATTATGCGTCCCTCAAATTTCGTTCGCAATATGGCCATGTTCGGTCGTGTTGTGTGGCACGTGGCGCCGTCCTGCAGAAACCACATGTCATCCGTATCCATATCTTCAATTTGTGGCGGTTATCATGCGGCCATAGCGCTCACCATTCACAGTTACCGTCTCGCCGTCCTCATTTTCATAGAAATACGGCCCGATGACTCCACCAGACCATAATGCGCACCAAACAGTGATTTTTGGCGGATTCAATGGCCTCTCAACAATCACGTGTGGATTTTCTGAGCCCCATATACGGAAATTTGGGGTGCTCACATAGCCACCGAGCTCGAAATGTGCCTCATCGCTGAAGAAAATTTGATGCGAAAATTCAGCATTTTGCTGCTGTTGTTCGTTCACCCAATCGACGTAAGGCCGACGCATTCCATGGCCACCACCATCTAATTTTTGTACCAGTTGGACTTTATATGGATGTAAGTCCAAATGCAAAATTCGCCACAATGATGTGTTTGACAAGCCCAATTGCTGAGCACGCCGTGGAATCGAAACATTCGGGTCATCCTCCACACTGGCAGCAACAGCAGCAATATTTTCGGCCGAATGCACATTACGATGATGCACAGGTTTCACAATATCCGCTACGGATCCAGTTTGTTCGAATTTACGCACTACATTAGCGATTGTGTGCTCTGTAAGCCGTCCATGACGACCAAAATCCGTCCGTAATGCTCGAAAATTCGGGTCATCCGGTTGTTCATCATTTTTATAGTATAATTTAAGAAAATTAACACGTTGTGCGATGCTAAAACGATCCATATTGTAAAATGGCAGACATTCAACTAACGATATGACGTTTTGGTTGACAGCTATATCAAACGGTTGTCAGCGCAGGACTGTATACTTTCGGAAGCCCGAAATGGAAAACCCTGTATATATTGGGTTGGGGAAAAAGATATGTCGTATATTGTCAATATATGGCAACACTTAAACATATCTTGTGTTGTGCATATCGCATCGGGTCATACTATACGGATATTTAAAGACGACAATCTGTGCTACAAGTGTTGTTTTGACAGTGTTGTGATTGTCCTTTTCGGTCTCAAGTTATAGCGCGTCAAAGATGGAGTCCACCAAGCAAGAAATTCGCCATATTTTACGGTTTTACTACCTGCGATGTAAAACTGCAACGAAGGTCCCCGAAAAAATTCGTGTAGTTTATGGACCCGATACTGTAACGATTCGCACAGCACAGCGTTGGTTTGATCGATTTCGTTCCGGTGTAGTGGCTGTCGAAGATACACCCCGTACTGGTAGGCCAATCGTCGTGGAAACCGTTGAAATCATCCAAGTAGACCGGCATGTGAGCACTCGCTCGATTGGCCAGGAGCTGGGTATAGACCATAAAACCGTTTGGAACCATTTGCAGAAGATTGGATTCCAAAAAAAAAGCTAGATGTATGGTTGCCACACGAGTTGACGCAAAAAAATCTTTTAGACCGAATCAACGCCTGCGATGCACTGCTGAAACGAAACGAACTCGACCCATTTTTGAAGAAGATGGTGACTGGTGATGATAAGTGGATCACGTACGACAACCTAAAGCGAAAAAAGTCGTGGTCGAAGCGCGGCGAGCCGGCCCAAACCATCGCCAAGCCCGGATTGACGTCCAGGAAGGTTTTGCTGTGTGTTCGGTGGGATTGAAAGGGAATCATCCACTATGAGCTGCTCAACTATGGCCAAACCCTCAACTCGGTTCTCTACTGTGAGCAGCTTGACCGTTTGAAGCAGGCGATAGACCAGAAGCGGCCAGAAATTATCAATAGGAATGGTGTTGTTTTCCACCAGGACAACGCTCGGCCTCACACATCTTTGATGACCCGCCAGAACCTACGGGAGCTCGGATGGGATGTCCTATTGGACCCACCGTATAGTCCGGACCTGGCTCCAAGTGATTATCATTTCTTCCGGTCCATGCAAAACGCTCTTGGTGATACTAAGTTGGCCTCAAAAGAGGCTTGCGAAAACTGGCTGTCTGAGTTTTTTGCAAATAAGGATTTGCATTGCTTTCTCAATGCGTAACATTTGCGTTGCGTGATAGGGAGACCACACACACCTTGCATATTCAACGATACTCCTTACTAGGGAACAATACAATGTCTTCAGCGTGTATGGATCCTGAAATGTTTGTGAGTTTCGGCGAATGAATCCTAGTACTGCGAACCCTTTCGCGGCGGTAGTGCTGATATGCTCGTCGAACTTCAGTTTGCTGTCTAGGATGACACCGAGATCACGGATGCTATTGACGCGTTCAACGTTATTAGAGGCGATTTTATAGTTGAAACTGATGGAAGTTTGGCAGCGAGTGAAAGTAGTTGATTTGCATTTCGTTATGTTCAACTGCATTCCGTTAGCTGAGCACCATCTAGTGAGCTCATCGATATCAGCTTGCAAAGCACAACAGTCGAGAACTGAGTGAATTGTCCTGTACATTTTAAGATCGTCAGCGTACAATAGCTTTCCAGATTTCAGACATCCGGTGAGGTCATTTACAAATAAAATGAAAATGAGAGGGCCGAGAATACTACCTTGAGGAACTCCTGAGGGGATGCTATACATACGTGAGCGAGCGTTTCCAATTTTCACAAATGCTTCTCTTCCAGGCAGGTACGAACTGAGCCATTCTGTTATCCAGCTTGGAAGTCCCAGATGATTAAGCTTCCGAATGGCAAAACCATGAGGCACCTTGTCGAACGCCTTTGAGAAGTCGAAATATATAGAGTCCACCTGGCAACGCTTGTCCATTTGCTCCACGAGTGATGTTGTGTAGCACATAAGGTTCGAGACAGTTGATCTTTTCTTCACGAATCCATGTTGAGCGTCAGATATAAGCGGGCGTGCTGCATTGTAGAGGACTGCGTGAATAATATCTTAGAAAACTTTTGCTATGCAGCAAAGGATGGAAATTCCACGATAGTTGTCGACTATGTGAGTACCACCCGATTTATGCACGGGAGTAATCGAAGCCGTCTTCCACATAGTTGGGAACGATCGTTCAATCAGCGAACGGTTAAAGATGAGGCTGAGCGGAGTCATCAGAGATTCGGCACACTCTTTTAGGAAAGTTGGAGGCAAACGATCGGTACCAGCGCCTTTGGAGATGTCAAGTTTCTTCAGGGCTGAAAGAACATCAAACTTACGTTTAGCGGCGAAATGTTGTCAAACTCTGTTGCAGAGAATGCTGGTGGGTCATCACTGTGCACGCTTCGGAAGAAATTTGCGAACAGATTAGCCGCTTCTTCAGGGGTGGTAGCTGTTCAGTCACCATACGATACATTCTCCGGAATATGCGATCCGCTTTTACGACTTTTCACATACGACCAGAAGCTTTTCGGATTCTGTTTCAAATTCGATTCAATTCGATCTGCATGAGAGCGAAAAGCTGCTATTCGACACTCACTATAGCACGCTTCAAGATGCTTAAGCTTTTCTTTCGCGTCACTGGATTTTTCTCGAAATTAATGTTTTCGGACTTTGCGGACGCTGTTACGGAGACGTCGCAACTCCGACGTCCACCATGAGTGTCTAAAACTGGGTGCTTGACATCTTCGTTTGCGAGGAACGTTATCGCGACGGATCTCGTAAACTTTTTCATAGAATACTGCCGTTGCGCAGTTTGTTGACTCTGCGCCAATGATTTCGTTCCAGTCAACACCTGAAAGAAGGTTGTTCAGTGCAGTGAAGTCACATCGCTTGAAGTCAAAATCGGGATCGTCACAAGAATCATCAGGAACTTGCTGAGAACACACGTAGAGTTGCATACGGAGAACAAAAGGTTTATGATGAGCGTCAAGTTTCAAAAGAGGAAAGGGTGGCTCGATGATTTCGGCATTGCAACTATCGTTAACAAATGCTAAGTCGAGAATCCTATTGTTCGAGTTGCGAAGCGTGTTGATTTGATGGAGTCCAGATGCAGCTATTGTTTCCGTGAACACAAGTTCGGCTTCCGTGGAGGCGTTACTAGGCAAATAACTGTTTATGTCCTCGTCGAACGTCCATGATAAGTATGGGAGATTATAGTCGCCGACTACGACAATGGAGTCAGTGTCCAATGCGCGGTCGCAGATGTCACATACGGCGTTAGAATGCATGGTGTATACATCGGGATGAGAGTTGGGCCACAGATGTAAATAGTAAGGTCAGGGAGTTTGACGGAAGCGACGACTTGCTCCAATTGAGTGTAGTTACTGAACGATACAGAATTGCAACGAAAGGAAGACCTAACTGCGATTAGAACTCCACCTCCGCGTCGTAAAGAAATTGATCTTTCACTACGATCGCAACGGAAAATCGTATAATCGGACGCCAGCTCAGTATTCGCAATATCGGGTCGCAATCAAGTTTCGGTAAGTACGACGATGTCGTAATCACCACATGCCATTTTCGTGAAGAATTCATTTGTTTTAGTTCGCATTCCACGTACTTTCTGGTAGTATATGGTTAAGTGGTTAACCAGAGTTGGAGCAGTTAAAATCGACGGGAGCAGGTATCGAATGGTGGGGTTACAGACAATAGACGTTTGTGGCGTTAGTTGGTCGCTGACGGCGTATGCGGTTGCGGTCGATCGACTACGGGATCCCAGAACCCCGGTTTGTTCGAGATGTAGTTTTCGAATTCTCGAAAACGAATACCCATGGGCCAGATGGACGATGTCATGGCCTTTGGCTTCAGATCATGACACACACCGAGCTTAAATGACACATACGTGAGGCTGGAAACGTCTCTACCGCGAGGAACAAGCTCAACAAGCTTTACAACATCTGTCGCTAATCTGGTCTTGACCATCTCGATCACTTTTTCGTCCGGTGCTCTGGGATCTATTCCCGACAAATATATCCAGAAAAGTTTGGCATCTGAACTTGCAGTATCAATAGTAATACCACATGTATCTGAATTCTGCCCACCTGTACCGCAAATGAGTTAACGTGGGGGGGGCGCTAATTCCGTCATTCTCATCGTTTACACGTGGGCGTTTAGCGGAACTGCGTATCAGCGGAATCTGAGTGGGTAGATTTCTAATCGGTGTGTTGGCTACAATTTCAGGAATTTGCTTGAGATTATTGCGTTTCTCAGATCGAATTTCGGACAAAATGTTGTCACGAATTTCGGTTTTTATAGTTTCGATGATTCCCTCATAAGCAGCATTGACGGAGTGAACGGCCTTGGTGAATCGCGCTTTCGCCATAAGTCCGGTGCATGCGTTACACATCCAATGCAGGCAAGCGTTGGAATTCACAGCGTGCTGTATTTCAAAGGACATACCAGTGCATTTGAAGCAAACCCGGCCGGAACAAAAACCACCACAGGCCCAGTAATCAGCAGGAAGCTCAACTGTGCATTTTTCACACACGCCGTGCATAGCGAAATACAGTAGTTTCAACGCAGCGAATTAAAATGACAACGGTGAAAGCCGCAGAACTGGCAACACTAACAATAGAGCAATAGCGTTCCTTAATTACGCGCACACCGGTTGTTTATGTTTACCTTCTGCTGGGTGTCTTATTGCTGACGAATGTTCAGTGATGAGGATGATGATGTCACAGCGCAACGATATGAATGACTGATGCTATATGGGGTGACGATTTTTGGACTTCGTAATAAGAAGAACAGCAGGGTCAGCATAAGTTTATTGTCTCGGGTTTGTTTCGTACAGGTGAATACAAGAAATGGCTATGACATTGGCGGTAATCGGCGGCAATGGAAATGCAGACGGCTATCAGGTAAACTCAGAGTCGTACCAAACAATGTGCTGGAGGAGAGCGGTGAGGTGGGACGAGGCGGTTTTGGCAACGGGCAATGGCAGCGGGTTTTTCTAGATCAACCACTCTCTAGCCAGCTCGGAATTTGTCAAATTCACTTATCCTACCTAGCTGATTGTTGATTCAGACTCGTGTTGGCGATGCGGGCAGCAGTGATGAGCGATGTGGAGATATAATTTTGATTTTCGGGCGGCTTTGTAACGGTAATATCGATGAACAAACAGCACAATAAAAACACAGGATGCTTACGAGTATGTTAAATAAAGCGTCAAATTTCGATCAGAAATACGACATTTCTCGCGTAACTTTTGAAAAGGTCCTATGTAACATTCACATCAACTCGAGAAAAACGGAGTTGAAGATCGGAATATTGTTCCGCGAATTGTTTCAAAAGGAATCGATCTTTATCACTACTTTTACCACTAGTAGTCAATAATAACTCTGAAAAACCAATCGTAACTGTTGTCATGTGATTTTAGTTAGAAATTCAAGCCTTCGAGCGGAAAATGTTACATTGGACGTTTTGACTGCCCGCTTTGTACATTGGACAAATAACGTTACACGATGAGAATCTGAAAATAACTACTAAACAACGATCCAAATACTTGCACTTCGTGCTAAAAGCAGATCATTATTGTTATAACTCGTTGAATTGAACTAAAAACGATATCAACACCCGAAAATAACAAAAACTCAAAATGACCGAAGTGTGATTTCGTGTTGTATTGGTTGCTTTGTTACTTCGGATGTATCGAGCGTCAGAGTAAAGTGGTGTCCGAAGTAACAGTCGAGTGCTTAAAATTCGAATCTGTACATTGATCATTTTTTGTATCGGCGATAAAAAGGTGAAAAGGATAGATACTTGAACGATTGTTTTCTCAATGCATTACATGATTGATAACTAATAGTGTGCATCCATTAACTCGATTTGTTTACATTTGTTACTTAGGACGTTTTCAAAAGTTACGCGAGATTTCTTTTTCCCCAACCAATATATATATGAACCGATCAACATGAAAATTGGTATGTAGGGGTTTTTGGGCCCGGGGAAGGTTTTCGTGATAGTTTGCGACACCTCCCCCCTTGAAAATGGACAATTTTAACGATGTACTCGATTTTCGATGTTCAATTTGTACCCCAATATGTTCCCGAAAGACGTAATCCTACGTCATAAAAAAAAACATTTTCTGTTTGTTTGTCCATAATGAGATGGTCATGCAAAACTACCTAACCTAAATTTTGACACATGGCGCGAAACACGCGTGATTTGTCAAAAGCCGTTCGCTGAAAAACCAAACAGCGGAAAAATCACCCAAGAAAACTAAATCGTTATCCACGTCCTCAGATGGCAGATGGCTGGAGATCGGATGGGATTTCCACGGTACGATTCTACACTTCCTGAAACATCGGTACGGCTCGTATACGGTGCTGGGCATTCAAAAGTTCAACGATAGGCTATTGAAATCATTGCATTCCCAGAGTCCCCACTTCGTTGTCGACTTTATCTATACATTATCTACTTCTGAGATATTTGTTTTGTTTATTGTCGAATTTATCTTCGTTCAACTCTTTATTGAGTCAAGAGAAAATATAACCTTGCAATATGACAGACGATCATACTTATCCGCCTTTAACTTTTTGTTGATAAATAACTAGTTGAATTAAGATGAAAATTAAGATAAGATTAAGATAGGATTAACATTAAGATTGTAACACGAAGGTCGAGGAATTCTCTGCATCTCTCTATAGTAAATGTCGATTGAACATTCCTTCTCTTTGCTTAGAAATGGCGAGGACATGGCCAGGATTATTCTTAGCTATTGGAGGAAGCATACACCCAAACTAGCGTTGGCAGAAAACATGTCATCTTTGGCAGAAAAGATGCAATTTCCTGTGCATGATGAGCTATTTTAAAAGCTTGAAAATGGTTGGTATGTATGCGAGCAGACATCTCTTTCTGTTTTCTTTGCTCTTTTCATTTGGGATTGTGCAAAAAGAAAGTCCATACGACGTCAAATGGGGATCGAACCAAGGACGGCTGGAATGCAAAGTTACTTTACACGACCACGCTATCCATATAGCTGCCAGCGCTATTATAAAGGAGCGTGATAATATTACACCTCATCATAAAATGAAGTTGGAAGGTGTTTTCTAAGACGATAAAGAAGGACATGAACGAGAATATATCTTTCTCTGTCTGGGCATTCATATGCATTCATTTAAATGTGTCTCCTGTTTCGCTCGCTCATATTGGCTCTAACATATATATTATACAAATGATATACATGTATTGGGGAGTAGAACATTTGATGTTATCTTTCAGCTCATTTAATGTAATAAATCGGGATGCCAGAACATGTGCTAAAAATTAACTTTGGGTGTACATTTATCTCAAAGATGTTATTTATCTCTTGGAGGCGAGCTTTTAACTTAAAAGTTCTGAGTTCGTACCACCTACAATATTGTGCAACTTGCTCAATGCTAATGTTAATTTTTGAGAAAAGAGAAGAGTGGCAGAAAAGTCAGTCATGTGAATATGGCAGATGATTAAAGACACAAACGCAATTTCGAGATAAAACATGTGACTCAAGATAATATTCTTCAGTAACCATTCAGCTGGATAGAAAAAAAATCTCCTAGTAGATAATAGATAGAAGTAATTTGAGTCCTGAAACCTAACTAACCCACTGCATATATCCATAAGAGTTGACCACATGTAATGTTGAAGTCTGGAATCCTAAAAGTGCTACCCGACCAACATTCGTGAACCCTCTCATTATCGTAGCTGTAACTAATGGGTTATATCCGCCGAAAACCTGTCGAAATGTCCAAACGCGAATTACGAATGCCAAAAAAAAGTGCATTGTTATCGCACTTTAATTGGAATGTAGATCCACTGAAAAGGAGACACGAATACTTGTCGGTCCCCCCTTTGGTTTCGTGGCTAGGACTCTTCCGAGGTGAGTATTTAAACCAATCGACACCTTGACCTTTTGGCTCGAATTGTTTTTGTGTCTTCATGTCAGCGCACGGGAAGAGGAAAGTCGGAGAAAAACAACAGAATTACGCGAGCCAGCCGTCAGGAAACATATCAAACAGTTGGCACCGAGGATCCTTCCTCCCTTCCTTCGGCGCGTCTACCAAGTCGACAACGAGAATAGGCGGTGACGCGATTCTGTAATTTTAGCAAATTTGACCTGTGAGTACCAACTATGGTTGAGTTAACCCCTTCCGTGTACAAAAAAAAAACGGGGAACGAATGAACATCCCCACCGTACGTACGACCGACTGTCTGTCTATCCTCGAATTGATCACTCAAGCAAATGGTCTCCGCTGGGCCGAAATTTATAATTCCCACGTGAAAGGGAAAACGCATGAAATGCCGCTGAATGAAGGTTCAATTTGTCTTCAACTGCCTCATTTGCGTATGTGCATATGATTACAGTCTACCTGTTACTGAAGGTGCGATCGAGGCACCGCGCAGGAAGGAAATTGGTAATTCAATTTTCGTAACACCCTTCCAGAAGTCAACACTTTGTAGGCACATCGTTTCGCGCATGGAAAAGAGTTGTAAAAACTAATATTAGCAAACAAAAAATTACTTTCGACCCCGAGGGACCCGAACAAATTTTAACACCGGTTCCGCGGCTCGCCGCGAAAATCCCTTCGAGCGCTGTTGTGGTGAGTAGCGTAATCGAAATAGTTCAATAACCATCATCACATCGAACGCCGGCAGTATTTTCCGAGGCCTGTGACTGATTACGGCTTGATACCTTGTTGAGGAAGACAAATCATAGCTCATTATTCGCCTTCAGAGGGTACAGCGTGGCATGGTTCTCATTTGCAAATTATCAACATTTGGTTTGTTGGCATATTCATTCTTCTTTCTCGAAAATAAATATTTAAGCTTGGTAAATTTATGAAAAATGTGCGCTCGAACGACGGAGCCCATTCTGCTGGCCTTTGAAAGAGTATTACTTACCACGTTACGCACCCCGGCATCAATCATATTTTGACCATATCAGTTCTTTCGATTTGCCTAGCGGCGTCAATTTTACGGATAGCCTGATTATGGTAGCCTCAATTTCACGAAGAACGAAAACATTCTTAGCATTAAAATGCAATTTAATTAATAATTTATAACCCGCCACGGGGCAGTATTGCTCCCTTTCCAATTTCGACATTTCCGCTGGCGGCCTAATCATATGCAGACACTCGCCTCCGAAGGTGGACAACACACGGGTTGGTTCGCGATGGCAATTTTACACGACATTACGGCGGGAAATTGAGGCGGAAGAGGGAAACAGACTCGCGAAAGTAATTAAATTATGCAGATTAACAAATTCGCAAATTTGTCTCCCGCAGCGTTGGTTTTAAATTAGTTCATAACAAACAATATGTTATGGCTTCATTTGCTTCGGAGAGCTAGAGAACTAGCACTGTTTTAGTTTGGCGTTCTAATGACTTTAGTGAGACGACATCTGCTGGGAATTGACGAAAGCTTGGCACTAGTTAAGCGACGCTTCGCTCAGCATAGCGAGAGGCGAACATGAAAGCACACCTAAGATGGAAGGGAACAAAACGAAGCTCTGCGAGAAGCTTTAAGCTTATGCGCGTAAAGGTGAGCATCAATGTACGTAGAATAGAAGGTAGTCTCCTCCCTGCTTTGTTCAAGTAGTGGTAGGCAAAGAAAAAAAGTAAAAAATTGTAATAAA
Organism: Toxorhynchites rutilus septentrionalis; assembly: GCF_029784135.1. NCBI lineage: Eukaryota > Metazoa > Arthropoda > Insecta > Diptera > Culicidae > Toxorhynchites > Toxorhynchites rutilus. Next base: position 115,738,162 of record NC_073746.1, read on the forward strand.
CCATCGATCGAATCCATATAAATTCGAACATTTTTGAATTGTAACAAAAGAACTGTCTCAAAATATGTTTCTAAATGATGAAATAGCAGTTTACTTAATCATTTGCAAAATTGAAAACAGTGGAATTATCGCACCTAAATTTGGAATTGCGGGTGAAACCATTGGAATTATGTGCCAAATGATCGCCGATCAGCCGAAAACTACCCTCTGAACTTCCACCTTCCCAACCGAACAATCAATAGTGTGCTAAAAGAAAGAAACTGAAAAAGTCACAGGAGGGTTCTGTCTGAGACACGACCGCATAGTTGACGTAGGATTCCGTTAGGCTATCTGTTGATTTTGGATATGTTGAAGAATTAAACTCTTTGATAAAGATTTGGTGGCCTTGAAAAGGGCCGTTTTGTTTGGTTGTTGGGTCAGGTTTGTTAACTCAACCAGTGTTTACAACCGAGTTATGATGACAGAAGGATGGTAATTGGTCGTTAGATTGTGCCTATCAGATAGAAGATGCAGAAGTGGAATGAGATATGATGAAAATCGCCCCTTGTAATCTTAGACGAGATGCATCCTGTGCTATGTATGGGTATGTTACTTTGATATAAATAAAACATATTAAAATGGAAAAGGTAGTTTTAAATTTCTGAATGTTTATTCAACCCAATGCGAATTTTAATTGGACTAACAACACCTAATACTATATGTAGAGCATATGAGAAATCACTTTTTCGAATATTTCTTCACTTTCCAATTTTTCTCGCCGTATAAATTTTCCTTGGGTGAAAATGAACACAACAAAACAGACAGCTTAAACCGAACGACCCGTTCTCGAGCGGGAACACACCTTGGTTTTTATTTATGAAAATTGAAATGAACCGTTTCGTATATCAAGTCATTTTTAACACAACTACTACCATATACAATTTTACACTTACACTTGTGCTAAATTTTTCACAATACACGATCGGTCATTGAAATGAAATTTCACGATGCAACCAACATTAAAGTTCCAAGTTTAAATTGCTAGAATGATTCATACCACTCACCTTACCTGTAATATAAAAATGCGCCCGACTTGCATATATTGACGTAGGACTACGTCTTTCATTTCTATACCGGGGTGTAAAATCAAAGTTTCGAAAACGAAAGCGTTACGCCGGAGACCGAGATTTTGAGTGTTAATAGCTCCTAAACAACTGAACGAAATGGTATGATAAACACTTCATTTGAAAGATAAAATGTCTACGCGTTCTATACTTGTTACTTTCTGATCCAAAAACTTGTTTCAATAGTCTTAAAATTGCTTTCAAAACAGGCTATTGAAATCACCAATCGGTGTATAAGCGAGCGGCGCTCGGAAATCCACTCAGTTCTAATTGAACAGCGATTGGAGCATGTTGTCGCTGTTGTGGTGAAGCTCTTCATTTATCATGAAAGCGCGGATGAACGGTGTCACCAAGAGCCTGTTTGTGCACCTTAGGCCAGAAGGGAATCCATCAGGAGGAGAGTGATGCTACAAACGGTTCCCCGGGAAGATCTCGAAGCAGCCGCTACACACACACACATACACGCACGGAATTCTTTCCGTTTGGATCGAGAAAGATCCGGAAAATAATCTGCCAGTTCCTCTAGGAATTTAAAAATACATTCATGTGAAAGAGTTTATTTGAATGTTTTCTATCCATGTAACACTGTGACCAAATATGTTTCAATCAAGTGCTATTAAAAGATGGTTATCGAGTTAGCATTAACCACTGGTGGGCTTCCAGTATCGAGGAAAATGTGGAAATATCTAATCGTTACTGAAAATAATCTGCCAGTTCCTCTGGGAATTTAAAATTACATTCATATGAAAGAGTTCATTTTGATGTTTTCTATCCATGTAACACTGTGACTAAATACATTAGGTTTTTTGATTTTTCAATCAATCGCAATCAACAGGATAGCTTCTGAAGATTATTCTTCCCCATCAGTAGGATATTTCCGTATCCAATATTGGATGCATAAAACCTTGTGCCTCCAACGTAACGCTCTCGTTTTAGAAGATCTCCAAATATTCATTCATTCAGAATGAATTCAGTTTCAACTTCATACAAATGATCTCTAAATCACCGATAGTCCTACGTCACCCTTGCGGTTATACCATAGATATAACCCACTTCCTGTTTTTGCAATGCCGATTTCCCCCGAGCACCTTGGTTTTGATGACTCTGTTAGGGAACACGTTTTTAAAAAATTCCCCCTACTTTTATGTATTTACAAAGTCGATTTCCCACAGTCATCTTGGTTTTGATATCTCTGTTAGGGAACCGCCGCATGTGTCGTCGATTTCGACCAATTAGAAGTGAATATTTCCGTTAGGATAGGGGTTGGGATTTTTCAATTGTTCGATGGTTAATTTCATGACATATATCATTTCATTCAATATGAAAAATTGTTATGGAGTGCCGGATATTGGGGCACAAATTGAAAATCGAAAATCGAGCACATCGTGAAAATTGTCCAATTTCAAACACTTATTGCCATAACCGCAAAAATTTAATCAATCCATCACGAAATGACTGAGCAATAAGTGTTTGAAATTGGACAATTTTCACGATGTGCTCGATTTTCAATTTGTACCCCAATATGTTCCCGAAAGACGTATTCCTACGTCAAAACAGTTCTGCCCTGATGGTAACAATGGAATCAATCGACACCTGAGCGCAACGACGGCTACTATGCCGTTGGAGCTTCCGGAGAATCGAATTGGCATCGGAACGCCGAAATATAGAAACGACGGCTGCTAAGGAAGTGTCCGGTATTCACTATCTGTACCAGAGTAGGATGGATAATCTTGGTCGACCGGTGATAGTGTTCTGTGGCAAATGATTCCAGCGCATAATATCGATTTGGAAAAGGCCATGCCAAAGGTAATTATGTTATTTCTATTTCCAAACCCTTACCAGCTTGAACATTTATCCTTCGTTGCAGTGGTTGGAGGAAGTTTACAGTACATTGCCGTACAAATGCAAAAAAAAAATGAAGACATTCTACACTGTCCACCCGATGTTTTGGACCGAAATGATGACCTGGTGGTTCACGACATTGGTGGCATCAGCCATTAAAACCAAAATTCACTCGCTACCGAGCGTTGAGCATCTGTATTCAGCGATAGCGAACGATTAGTAGGAAATATTTGCTTACATCATCGAATACGATATGACGACGAATGGTATTTACTTCTTCAATCCGACCACCAATACGTCCTCGTCTGCGTCCTAAACTAGGGTTCCTACTCATTGTCTCGCAGATGAAGCACTTCTCCTCTGGTGGAATCACGAGAAACAAAATGAAACATTTTCCACTTTTGACGTAGGACTACGTCTAACCGGAAGATATAGGGGGTGAAATGGAAATCTAGGCACTGAACAAGTAGGAAAAAATGCAAGATTTGGAACGCTTATAACTCGAGCATTTCTCAATAGATCGCAAAGGTTTTTGCATCAATTGATAGGAAATATATCTACGCATCTATCATAACGAATAACATTTCATTTTTCTTGAGATAAATAATTGAATAATTGTGAAATATCAAGCATTGTCAAAATGCACTATGTGCCCATTTTTGATTGGTCCATTTTGTGCTCCTCAAATCGTACCGACCAAAACGGGCAACCAGAGCAGCAGCGAAATAGAATGAAGCACGATTGGAAAGGAAAAAGAAAAAAATGAACGAAACATTGGTCGCAGTCTCACACATGCGTAATTCTCGAGCCAGCCAGTCAGCTTAAAAATCCCCGCTCCGCTGCCGTAACGATCATTCTTTGTGTGGACACCGACTGGACAACATCGTTGCTGGACGGGCTGGACGGCGAGGGATCGAGTGCCTTTCTCAAGGTAAGAGGGCGGAGGTGGTAGCGCTGAAGTAGAGTAGAGTAGAGTTTTCAAAGGGCCTTTCTCAAGGCTAGAGACGAATGAACTGCAAAAGTTTAAAGTCTCTATAATACAATACCTTCCTTCCTTTCGTAACGACCATTCTCATTCAAACCGTACACCACATCGGTTCACAACACAACACATCAACAAACCAACCCAAGCAGCCATGTCTGGACATGGTAAAGGAGGAAAAGTGAAGGGAAAGGCAAAATCCCGCTCGAACCGTGTTGATCTGGAGTTCCCCGCAAGGGTAGCTAGGCCGAGCGCGTTAGTACCAGTGCACCAGTCCCTTTTTAGCCTGCATGTGAATCCAACGAGCGAACAAATCGTAATGAATGTATTTTTTTGCCATCGCTCCCTTTTAACTCTCATTCGTTCGTCTCGTTGGACTCGCCCCTCTGGCTGAGTCTGCCGATTTGTCTCTATCCAGTGAGTGTATACCGCTAGAGTATGAAACACGCGGACCCCAAAAAATTACCTTATTTTCTTTCAAACCGTAAACCCGTGTGGTTGTACGGCATCGGCATCGTGGACGTAACAAAGGAGGACAAGTTAAGGGAAAGGCAAAGTCTCACTCGAACCGTCTTCTTCTTCAATGGCACTAACGTTCCTAGAGGAACTTCGCCGTCTCAACGTAGTATTACTTGCGTCATTTTTATTAGTACTTAGTTGAGATTTCTATGCCAAATAACACGCCTTGAATGCATTCTGAGTGGCAAGCTCTAGAATACGCGTGATCACAGTGCAAGTCGGAGGAAATTTCTTTGACGAAAAATTCCCCCGACCAGAACGGGAATCGAACCCGAACACCCGGCATGTTAGTTATGACGCTAACCACTCGGCCACGGGAGCGTACTCGAACCGTGCAGGTCACCAGTTCTCTGTTGGTCGCATTCACTGATTGCTCCGCAAGGGTAACTAGGCCGAACGGATTGGTGCCGGAGCACCAGTATACCTAACAGCGATTATAGAGTTTCGGCCGTCGGAGTGCTCGAGTTGGCTTGCAAAGCTGCTCACGACAATCAGAAAACCCGCATCAAGAACAGAGCAGCTTCGGTTCGGCGCTCATCAAGGCAACAATTAGTTTCAGTGAGTGGCAAAGTGTTTCTCCGGCACGTCGCATTAAATGTAATTTACAGAACAACATGTCACAAGCTGGATGGCAATAAATTTTCCAACTGTGAAAGCTGTGGCGAGTGGCAAACGCAATAGCTAAACAGGAAGGTTTAACCGAACAAGATGAGAATATCGAGTGATAACAAAAACACAACATGGGGGTCTCCGTAGCCACATTGGTTGCGCGTTCGCTTAGTAAGCATATGTAATGGTATAGAAGGAATACTGGCGAATGACAACTATGTAATGTGCTAATTATAGATATATGATAACCATGGGACATGTACACGATTAAAATTCGGCTCTGTTACAGCTAAAATGCTAGTGAGCCTTAAAATAAATAAATGGGATAAAAAAAAACACAACACCAAAGGATCTTTTCAGAACCATCAACATATTCATAAAGAGTAAACAGTAAACTAATCCATTTTTCAGGTAGATAGGTAGGTATTCACGTAGGAGAAGAAAATAAAACAATATATTTAAAATATATATTTAACAAAAGCTGTCCCCTTTGTATAGTCCTACGTCACTCCGGTTATGTCCCCGACATTACCCACCCGTCTTTTTTTCCGTCGTTGAGTTAGTTAGATACTAGATAGATAAATATTGCAGAAAACGATGCGATACAAGAAATAGGGCACATATATATATATATATATATATATATATATATATATATATATATATATATATATATATATATATATATATATATATTAAACAAGCTAACAGGACAAAAATGAAACAAAAGAAATATTCTTATCGTTTCAATAACAAAATTGTTAAAAAATATATACACACAATAAAAACATTTTAGTTACTTGAAGGAAGAGAATAAAATTAGATGATGCAGAGAAAAAGAAAATATAATATTGTTACAAAATTATGATCGAAGCCCAATGACGCCCAGCGGAGGTCAGTTACAATTGAGGCGGCTGCTTTTCTGTAATTAAAGACGGTTGATTAACCGAGAACTATCGAAATATAGCAGCATCTCCTCCCAGAGCTTATTGGATGGATCCAAAACCTAGACAAATCCGTACGTACTGAATCTTGAGAGCAAGAGGCAAAAGCAACAGCGTATAGAGCTCACATTTTGGGCGGTTTGTTTGTAGGGCTCAAGTCACAGTCATAAATTTCAAAGTAATTTATTGAAAAGAAATCATTTAGGATGTTTGTTAAAGTTGGATACTGAGCGCAAACTAACAAAAGTAAGTCGTTAAACTAAGTTGTAAGAGAAGATGAAACAAATCAATGGTTATTTAACACATTGCGGACCGCTCACGAGTTCTCTCGTGTTTCGCGTTCCGTCTGTTACGGATGGATCAAGAAATAACCCGTGTTTTCTACACTTGAAGGTTTTATCCTTGGTTTACCAAGAATCTAACAATGCCTACCGATGGCTCGCCTTCGTCTCATCCACTTTGAAGCAAACGTTCTTATTCGTGGAATCCGAACAAGTGAAGCGTTCAAGTTTGCCCCTAAACGTGCGGTCCTCAATATGTGAAGATTGGAATGAAGTTCCCTTAGTTCTTTAGTCAAACGTGAAGTGCATCATATAGTGGTTGTTAGTTATGATACTCGAAGCTTTCGCGACTTCGCATTGGCGTGTGCTTCGATGTTTTTGATGTCATATTAAATAAGCGATTTTTTGACGTAGAACTACGTCTTTCATTAAGGGTGCCAAATCAGAAAACAGGTCACGTTTTTATGAAATAAAGTTAGCGTTAATAACTATTCTTACCGCGAACGGATTTTGACGATTTACATACAAGACGAATCGGAAATTCCCTAAGATTTGTTTAATATGATATACATTAGAATCCTCTGGTTTGCAAATGGTTAAAATTCATGAAAACTTTAAGCGTTTCCATTTTCCCATACATTTGTTCTGTCCATTTGTGTACTTTCCCGAACAGAGCTGTCAATAACGAGCAACTTATCGACGACCAACGGAGGGGAAATCGTAGGATTTAAAGTCTCCGTGAACAAAGGAAAAGTAGAAGAATGAAGGGGAACACTTGCCTAGAGTATAAACAGTGGATCTCGCTGAGGTAAACTTTCATTCGGCATCGGACTGTAGAGTAATCCAGTTCACATTGCTTTCGCTGCGCTTCGATCTAAGATTGGACCCCACCAGTGGTAATCCAACTTGGATATCGTCGTTTGGTTTTTCTGTGTGTTTTTCTTTCCGCGTCATAAATTGGACGCTTCGCGTAATGTGTGATGAGCAAGAAGAAGAGGAAGGCAGACTCGAGCCCTGCAAAAAACGAACGCATTGCCAGGGGCAATAAAATTTCGAGGCAAGCGTCATCTAATGATGCACGCGATATTGGTGCAGTGAAAAGCGCTCGCACTGAACCGAGCCTTCGCGAGTTTGACATCGCTTCGAACAACAGCGAAGTAGGCGATTTTGGCGCGTCGGTCGAAAATGTAAACGCCGTTACCTAGGCAGCAACCAAAATCAAGCTCCCCCCGCTGGTGGTGAAGGTGGCCACTCTTGACAAACTCATCAGCGAATTCGCATCAATGGGTGTTACAGCAGAGTAGCTGTAGTAACTGTGTGACATAATTCAGTCTTTTTCCAAGCAGTTAACATTGTTTGTTTTCCGTCATCATAAGGGCTTCGTTGGTGCTCTTGAGAATGCATCAATGCATTAAACTGATGTTATGGCGAAGCAGGCGTTAAGGTTGTGCGCAAAAAAATATTTGGGGAATACCAAGCATCTTGAATGTCTTACTGGAATGTTATAAGTTATTTGGGTTCGCGTGCCAGTCGCAAAACTGCCTTCAACTAGGATTGCATTTGTGCTAATCTGGATGATAATGAAGCATTGCTACTGTTTTAGAAGTTGTTGATATTAACAAAAAGAGTTTATTTCGCTTGTTTAGTCACCAAGAAAGTAACTGTCGTTCTGGAATTTTGTATGTGATTAGGTTTCACTTGCCAGTAGCAAAACTTCCTCCACTAAGGGTGACAGCTGCGCTTCTCTCGAGCATGAGAAAGTAATGTAACTTTGTTCGAGGCCAGTAATATTAACAGAAGCGTTTCTTTTGAGAATAGCGCAAATTGATGAGAAGTGTTTATATTCCTAGTAGTTTCAAGCCACCAATGTATGGCTCTGTATGCATGCTATGGCGAACGCTTGTATGGCGCTTGGTTTACGTTGTACGAACGATGCCTAGAGGTGCGATTCCTTTGAGGCAATACTAAATAACTAAATAAAATTGTCATTGTTGTTGTTTACATGCGGTGCCAAAGATATATTGATGTAGTTATGAGGTATGGAATAATGGTGCTGGTGCAACATGTATATAATCGACTGTAGCCGAGTCTATGTCTATTTCGAAAAAGGTCCCCGGAATAGCCTTCGAGGTAAATTTTCAATGCATTGACATGAAATAAATTGCGACATACGATTGTTTTGCGAGGGCAAGAATGAATCATCAATCAATTATCGTCAACTGGTTCAACAATAAAAAAACCATTTCAGTGATTATTCTACTAAGCAGTTGTTTCTAAAATTTCACAACATTATAGAATAACATCCGAAGGAACAAGCGACTCATATAAAACAACAGCGTAGTTCTACGTCAACAATGCGGTCGTATCTTGGACTCAACCTCCTATTATTTTTTTTTCTCACAGCGAGCAAACTTTCTGAGAGCATAATAACCATTTGAAAGGCTTGAGGTTTCTTCCCGACCATTCTAACATTTCAAAATAGGAGTAATCGATGCATTAATACGTTTAATTTTTTTCCCCAAATTGCGACTAGCATTTACAGGTTACGTTGAAAAGAATTGTTTCATGTTTAGGAGATTGTAGGTTGAACAAAATTTTGAATTATTATTCATCAATAATATAACTATTATTACAAACATACTGGAAAAACAAATAAATTACACATATTAAAGATTTTACATGAAACCAACAGCATGTCTCCAATAGGCGTCTTCGTAAAATAGTAACCGAAGAACTAGCAGGAATCTGTAGAATGTTATTGATGAATTATTTAAGCAGCCAAGTGTTTAGTTGATTGCAAAGCAGACTTTAAAACAAATGAAAAGTTCTAACGAGTATGGAGTACGTATGAGCAAATATTAGTAATAGATCTGATTTAATTTTAATTTGAATAATTAATTAAAATAAAAAACAATGAAATAAAGTAATATTTTCGATTTTTTGGCTTATGATTATTCTGTTTCATCTAAACATAAAAAATACATTGAAGTTTTTTTACATTATATATTCCCTTACATTCTATTACATAATATCTTGGGACTTGTAGGAATAATCTCACAAGTAAGGATATTTATTCTTAAATTTCCTAGCCACCGCACCTGCTATGTATTCAAGGCCATCTTCTTCCGACTCAAAGAAATACGCATTTTCCTGAGGGTTTTCGTTGCCATAATTCGTTTCCATCTCAATAAAATCGTCCTCCTGGTCTGGAATTTCTTTAGCATAAGCTGATTGACCCGCAGTTAGTGCTTTTGATGGTCTTAAAACGTCAATTATAGCGAACTCTTCACCATCATAATTTTCCTTGGTGGTCTGTCCATCCGAAACTGATCGAATACTCTTCTCAAGAATAATGACCCGCAATCGACGGAGACATTCCATTGGTGATGGATGATCGTTTCCTCCCCCTCTAGCTCGCATGACCGAAAAAAGGTTTTCAAGTGCGTCTTGATTTAATTTGACGGTCATGATGAATTTTGTATTGAAACGAATATTCATCTCTGTATATAGAGATCGGAGTAACTTGATCGACATAACGATGGATTTCTGAAAACGCTGAACAGATTTTTTTTTTTTTTTCCAAAATATATATTTTTATAAAGGCTCATATGGCGTTAGCCTCACGGGGCCGGGAGTTCAATACAATTTTTCTTATTATCTATGTTAGTAATATGTAACCGATTACTCGCGGTTGGCTCGAGGTTAGTATTACAAGTGTTTTCGTAATTGGGATGTTGCTGTCTCCAATGCTCTGTACGTGTGCCCGATACGGGATACTTCCTATTGGGATGCAGCTGACCATTAATCAGCAACGCCCCCTAGTCTGTACCTCATATCTAGCGTGGTGCGTCTTTCTCGACTCGAGGAATCCAGGATAGAATGGTCACTAGCCGGCGCAATCATCAGTTCGTGTAGAGTTGTCATGATCGGTACAACCTTTGGCTCTTGTTGAATGATCAGTGGACTGCACAACCTTTTGCCCGTGTGTCTGTAAAGAGTGTGTGTATGTATTGCCGCGACTAAGTAAAAGTTTATCGATCGGATAGGAGGGATATGTAACGGGGACACAACGAAGGAAACATCATTAAACGTTGACATCGGCGTTTCTGAGGAACAGGTATAGATGAAGCAGAAGATCAGGATCACGGCTACCTAAGATATCCCGGACGGGGATATCCGATTGTCTGCCTTGTGCTCTTAGTGCTCTAGAGAGCTGAGAGCGAGCAGTATGGAACCGGATACACGACCAGACAACATGCTCGATGTCGTGGTAGCCATCGCCACAATCACAAAGATTGTTTGCTGCGAGCCCAATGCGATAGAGATGCGCGTTTAGGTTGTAGTGATTGGACATAAGCCGAGATATCACGCGAATGAAATCACGACCTATATTCAATCCCTTGAACCATGCACTCGTCGAGACCTTAGGGATAATCGTGTGTAACCAACGACCGAACTCATCTTCACTCCACATGCGCTGCCAACTTACGAGCGTGTGCTGACGAGGAATGTCAAAAAATTCGTTATAAGCAATTTGCCTTTCAAAAAGTGTGCCTTCTGAAGCACCCACCTTAGCTAGCGAGTCCGCCTTCTCATTGTCTTATTCTTGTTAGGAAATAAGATGAGTGTTTATCAACTTTCATTGAGCGGATTGCCTCTATTGAGCTGAGACTGTCTGAAAAAATAAAATAGTGGTCGATGGGCAATGTTTCAATGATCCCTAATGCGTAATATATCGCACCCAGTTCAGCGATATACACGGAACAAGGATCTTTGAGTTTGAAAGAGGCACTGGAATTTTCATTGAAGATGCCGAAGCCAGTGGACCCGTTTATGAATGAACCGTCAGTAAAGAACATTTTATCAGATCTAACTTTATAATATTCTGCTGAAAATATCGGCGGGATAGAATCGGAGCGTAGGTGATCTGGGATTCCATGGATTTTTTGTCGCATGGACAGATAAAAAATGACAGAGGAATTGCAGAAGTATGGGAAGCAAACTTGGTTGGAGATGCCTGGTGAAGGGTGCACGTCGTGGGTAAGGTACTCATGGTATAAAGACATAAAACTTGACTGAGGAGTCAGTTGGAGTAGATTTTCGAAGTTATCAATCACCAATGGATTCATGATCTTGCAACGGATGAGAAATCTGTAGGATAATTCTGTGAACCGAAGAGTAAGCGAGGGTACTCCTGCCAAAACTTCTAGACTCATCGTATGTGTCGAATGCAAACACCCCATGGCTATACGCAAGCAACGATATTAAATTCTCTCCAGCTTGAGAATATGAATCCTGGCAGCTGATCGGAAGCAAAAACTGCCATATTCTAACACTGATAATATCGTTGTTTTGTATAACTGAATGAGGTCTCCTGGATGGGCACCCCACCATGTTCCGGTTATTGTTTGGAGAAAATTGATTCTTTGCTGGCATTTCTGTTTCAAATACGCAATGTGTATTCCCCAGGTACATTTAGAGTCAAAATATACTCCAAGGTATTTGAAAAACATCGAGTGCTTGATCGTTTTGCCGGATAGGTGAAGCTGGAATTGGGCGGGTTCGTGCTTCCTAGAAAAAACGACCATTTCGGTTTTCTCCGTAGAGAATTCGATACCCAGCTTGAGAGCCCACGTGAACAGATTGTTCAGGGTATCTTGCAACGACTTTTGCAGAACGACGGGATTAGTACCCGTGATGGAAATAACTCCATCGTCTGCAAGTTGTCTCAGCGTGCAGCCTCTAGTTAGACAATCATCCATATCATTGACGTAAAAACTGTACAAGAGGGGGCTTAGGCAGGAGCCTTGTGGTAGGCCCATAAAACTGTAACGAGAAGATCTCGAGCTGCCATGAGAGAAAATCATGTGCTTTTCTGACAGTAAATTGTGCAGGAAATTATTGAGAATTGGTGAAAGTCCACGATTATGAAGCTTCTCTGAGAGAATTTCCATGGAAACTGAATGAAATGCCCCTTCGATATCGAGAAAAACGGAAGCCATTTGTTCTTTGCGAGCAAATGCGATTTGGATTTTAGAAGATAGCAGCGCGAGACAATCATTTGTCCCTCTACCTCGACGGAAGCCAAACTGCGTATTTGACAGCAAATTGTTCGTTTCGACCCACTTGTCCAAACGAAGTAGAATCATTTTCTCTAACAATTTACGAATACAGGATAACATTGCAATCGGCCTATACGAGTTGTGATCGCTAGCCGGCTTGTTGGGTTTCCGTATGGCTATCACTCTCACTTGTCTCCAGTCATGCGGGACAAAATTCAGCTCCAGAAACTTGTTGAACAAGTTCAGCAAACGCTGTTTTGCCAAGTCGGGAAGATTCTTCAACAAGTTGAATTTAATCTTGTCCGACCCCGGAGCTGAATTGTTACATGAGAGGAGGGCAATTGAGAATTCCACCATCGAAAAATTCTCATAGTCGCATTGGAGTGGAATGTCGCGTACGACGCTTTGTGCAGGAACGGAATCGGGACAAACCTTTCTTGCAAATTTGAAAATCCAACGGTCAGAGTATTCCTCACTTTCATTTGTATGGTTCCAGCCACGCATTCTCCTAGCCGTATTCCAAAGAGTGCTCATAGCGGTCTCCCTTGACAAACCATTGACGAACTTTCGCCAATATCCACGCTTTTTTGCTTTAATCAGACCTTTTAGTTTGGCTTCTAGAGCTTGGTGCTTTCGAAACCATTCCACTAGTCCAGTTTTCCGGAATTTTTTGAAAGCGGATGATTTTTCAAGGTAGATCTTTGAACACTCCTTGTCCCACCAAAGTGATGGAGGACGACGTCGGAAAGTGGTAGCAGGAACACGTTTCTTTTGAGCTTGAAGTGCGCTTTCGTAAATCAAACTCGATATAAAATTATACTCTTCGAGTGGAGGAAGTTCATGCATTGAAACAAGTGCTTCAGATATTATTTCTGCAAATTTTCTCCAGTCAATATTTTTCGTGAGGTCATACGCAATATCGACTGACTCACGAGAACCTGATTCATTGGCGATCGATAAAATTATTGGCAGGTGGTCACTACCGTGGGGATCTTGGATTACCTTCCACGTGCAATCCAGGGATAACGAAGAAGAGCAAAGTGATATGTCTAGCATGCTTGCCCGTGCAGGAGGGTTGGCTATTCTAGTTGCTTCCCCAGTATTCAAAACTGTCAATTTGAAGTTGTCACACAGATCATAAATCAAAGTGGCACGGTTGTCATCGTAGAGTGATCCCCATGCTGTTCCATGGGAGTTGAGGTCACCTAAGATTAGCCGCGGCTCCGGCAGTGCCTCGATGATATCAAAAAACTGATGGCGGCCAACCATAGTTCTTGGAGGAATATATCGAGGCAATGCAGAGGTCTTTGCCATTGATTTGTGTCTGGCAAGCGACAACTTCAATGCCTGTCATCGATGGGAGAGTGACTCTATAGAAGGAGTGGCATTTTTTGATCCCCAATAGTACGCCACCAAACGAGTCATTTCGATCGAGGCGAATAATGTTGAAATCGTGGAAATTCAGTTCGTCGGCTGAAGAAAGCCATGTTTCACAGAGGGAAAATACATCACAGTTAGAACTATGAATTAAAAATTTAAATTGATCTAGTTTAGGGATGATGCTTCTGCAATTCCACTGTATTACAGTGGTCAAATCCTTGACCTCTTGCACTGAATCAGGCATCGAGGGAAATGAACGCTGCTAAAAAACCACATTTTTCTTTCAAAAATGTTCTCACAATCGGAAGCAAACATAATACTATGCTTTTAAGAGGGTCATTTATATTTAAAGCATTTAAAATATTGTCCACCAGGTCAGAAAGCGCAAGCAAGCCAGATTGTGGCTGTTGCCTCGACCGCGAAAAAGGAACAGACGTGTTGGGCTCTGCTCCGGGAAGCGCTGAGGACCCCTGGTGCGTAGAAGAACCGCTTAAACCAGGAGGTACTTGCTTCGGTCTATTCTCAGCACGTTCGATACGAGGTTTCATTCCAACTTGGGAAGTTTCGGTCTTCTTTCTGGGGAGTGATGGAAAAGAAGTAATTTTTCTTTTCCTAATGGCACCCTGCGATGTACCGGAACTTCCTGCATTGGGAGCGTCTGCAACAGGCTCGTCGTTCTGCAGAATGGAGTAGGGATTGTCCTGAGTCGTTGGGGCGGAACTCTTAAGCATTTCTGCATAAGTCCGCTTGGAACGTTCCTTTAAGGAACGCTTGAGTTTTTCCCCTCGTTGTATGTACACCGGGCATTGAGAAAGATCATGGGGGGCCCCGTCGCAATGAAGACACTTGCGCTCTTTTGCGCAAGAAGTCCCATCATGACTCTCTCCACAATCTGCGCAACGTTGTTTATTGCAACAATAGGCGGCCGTGTGACCGAGTTGCATTTCATTACCCGGGGTACAAACAACCGAACAGGTAAACGAAGAGCACCTATTGCAACGTAGTTTGGAAGAGCGGAACCCTCAAATGTCACTCGAAAAGAGTTTGTCCGATTGAGAACTCGTTTGTCATTTTTAAGTGACACAGACTTCAGTCGATCGCATTCAAGAATCTTCACACTTTTAAGTGAGGAATTCTTGAAGCGACCGACACCATCGAGTATCTCTTTTCGAGTCAAACCCTTTTCGTTTATTACACCGTCTATTTCAACGTTGCAACAGGGTACGTATACGCGATACTCGATCGCAAAGAGATCACAGCACGTTATTGCATTCGCTTGGGTCCTGCAAGAGACGACAACTCGTAATTTGTCTGGCCCCATCCGAGTAATTTCAGTAACTTTGGAAAATTTCTGCGTTAGTTCTTTTGAGATGCGAATGACATTAAGAGGTTTTGATTTTCGTCTAAAGTATACAATGAATGGACCTTTGAATCCCTCCGGGTATTCCTTTAGACGAAAATCATGTTTTTCATCAATTTCCTCATCTTCAGAACTTTCTACTTCATACACAGAATTTTCCTCCTCAACGTCTGCTTCATCCTCCTGCTCTTCAGGAGGTGGGTCAGCATCAGAAACATTCAATGACGTGGATGGGGGATCCTCCCCACCCTCTGCCATAATAATGAATTAGTCACCTGTTCGATGTGAACAGTGTAGAATAATAATAAAAAATAGAAAAAAATAAATGAGTAAATAAATTATATTTGTATTCAAGGTATATATAAATTATATTTATTTCAATTTTTTATTGTATAAAATTCAAAAATGAAAAAAAGTTTCAACAAAAGTTCAACGGTAATGTAAGAAAGATGTACACCCCTAATGCCAACGCTTGCCGATTTGGTAAATACAATGTTGGACAATGGTGTAAATCGTACACAGGAGGTTGAAGGAATGATATATGGAACAATAGAAAAATAAACTTCTACTTGCCGCTGCTGTGTAGCGTGTGATGAATGTGTGTTGATCTGAACTGGATCCTCAGCGTCTCGATCGTGCACCACTTTTAATTGAGCTCGCTTCACTCGCAAGCACTGATGAAAAAAAGCACAATATAGATCTGCGTGAAAAAAAACACCGTTATCGGATCGATTCTCAAACTTGTCCGATCAGCTCGCGAGTTCTCGAACGAATCGTGAACTCTGAACAGATGAAAAGATACATTTTAGAATTTAATCGAACATTTTCAAATATAATTAAATACCTGCAAACTATACTTATTTGATGGGACGGCATTTTTCATGAAATCCTCCATCGCTTTGAGAGCTTCGTCCTGCTCAACGAGATTCATTCCATAAGGCCTTTTCAGCACTTGGCTTTCATTGGGATAGCGAGAGTTGAAAACATCCCACCAATTGTTGACCATCAAAATGAATTCGGAAAGACGCTTGGCCTGAGGCGTGTTAATTCGCCTCTGCAAAGCTACTGCACATTTTCGCGACAGTAACTTAGCAGCTAGGGCCACATTCTGCCGTTGGCTGCGTTGGCAACTAAGATGATCTTCTCTGAGGAAAAATGTATCGCTGATCTCTGTGCGCCTTTGTGCAACTAACTCCCATAGCGGTTCATGAGAGATCGTTGTTCCATCGGTTGAAGTGAAGCCACTGTCAATGAGCCAGTTTCGGACAAGCTTCAGAAGATGTGGAGCATCAGCAAATAAATATACTTTTTGTTTTTTTACTGGATGTTCCACATACGTTTTATCGTTTTCCAAACTGATCCCCGTCCATATTCCAACATTCCCTCCGCCATTATCCGAAGACGTAGATCAATGCTCATGGAAACGTTGAAACCGGCATAAATGGTTGTTTCCTATCGGCGAATAAGCCTCGAATCATCATAACCTAACAAGCAAACACAAAGGAAGGAAGCAGTAATTAATTATTTCACGTAAAAATCCAATTTTCTATTACATCTCCACTTTGTCACATGTTTTGTATGGATCATCACAACTAGTAGCATAAGCTTTTATTACTATTGGTCATCAGATGGCAGAAAAGGTCGCAACAATAAAGAAAAAGTACGTAAGCCGGAAGAATACCGAAAAAATCGGAACATTCGAATTTGTTTTATGACACTCTTACTGGTTAGTAATAGGAGTTTGCAATAACATCATACATTCGACAAAAAAAAAATTAAAGGAACAGAGTGCGTAGCCGGAAATTTTGAATGATTTTTGACATGATGTAACTTCGTGAAAAATCAACGCATATCGAATGCATATAAAACTTTCAGATATTGGAATATTTTACGTACATTTCTATCTTGGTGTGCGCAGATGTAGTGGGCAATAATATCGGGAAGAAATAAAAAATCGATTTTTCTCCGTTTTTTCGAAGATTTTCTGGACTAACACAATTTTTTGCTAACCAACTCAACGGCAAACCCAATTAACCTTATCAACCAGCATTCCTAAAATGTTCCTGTAGGACTTTCCCATACAGAGATATTTCAGTTTGAATGGAAAAGTACCCCTTCGTCTTTAATGATCATTTAGTCGATAAACAAACATCGCACCGCAAATCGAAAGGCAGTTTTGAAAACTTCAATAAATTGTGCACAAGGATAATGTGTTACCTTGACGAAAAAAAAATTATTCAAATTTTTTGCATCTTTTGCATCATCAAAAAAGTGCCAAAACAGGATTTAAAATTTTTAACCCTCTGTATTCCCTAAACATATGTGAACGTTTCATATTGATACGTTTAGTCATTTTTTCTAGCCGACTTTTCAAAGTTTGGAGTAAATTAGAGGAACATTTAATCGCAAATCGTACCAGAAGTATAAAATCCTACGTGTCTCTCAACACGTACGATTCGTAACTTAAGAATTATGCAAATCACTTCAGACTTCTCACTCTGTTCCATACTTTTGATCTTTCGGACATGGTTGAGGACTTCGCCTTCAGCATTTTTAAAACCTCTTCAAGAAAGCCCTGGCGCATATCCATTTTGCTGGCGTACTTGCGGAGGCATATTAGTTTCGGAAGAGGATATTTTAAGGTTTTGGTGAAGTAATCATACCCTGGAGCACCAAAGTATCGAAGGGTAAAACCTTTCGATAACTCCTCGCTGGTCCAATTCACTTTTGATTTTATTCCTGTCATGAGGTTTATTTGGTTGGCGGTGCAGATTTGTGCGAGTAAACCGCGAGCTTTGTTGATTACCTCTTCTTCGTGCACTTTTTTTAAATCATCGAAAGCCTTTACCTGCTCATGAATCCTTCTCTGAAGCTCAAATGTTTGCTTCTTTAAATTGGAAATCTGATGATCTTGATTTTCCAGTTTGCTTTGCAACTCTTCGATTGTAGCTCTCAGCTCACGTTCTCTCTTGTGGCAAAGTATGCCATATTTTACCACTGTTGTTATTTCGTTTGCCGATAAACTTCGTTCGTTCTGCTTCTTAGTACCGCTAAGATGTTCAAGCTCCGATCCGCTCACCGATGCAACAAAACCAGAACCGTTAACTTGTTCCCCAACAGCCGTTGACTCCAAACAATCGTTCGAATATCCTTGCAAAAATTGGCAGTGGGAATAATCGGAATGGTTTCCGGTAGCAGCTTCACCAGATTCCTCGGTAACGTTAGATACGCTACGAATGGTGGCGGAACGTTTTGGAACGTCCAAGGAGCGAATGCATGGAACAGCTGAAAACATCTCCGATTAGTTTATCTCATCACAATTTATATAAAAAACACTTACCTCAAGTACGAAGACGTCTTCTTTGCCGATTATAGGTTAAAACAGTATCCCCAAAAGAATCCGGCGAAAAATGAAGCGAACAAACAAATATGTTTCGCGTATCGAACGAGCATTTGTATCCGAAAAAGTTTAACCATTTTCGTCTCAACAATTTGTTGGTCGGAAAACGGTGGGAAGTTATCCGACTTTCATCAAAACTTTTCAAAATTTTTCTGCTCCGGCATCGCGGGTCGTGGCACTTCGACATATTGCCGAAGTAAACAAACACTGTTCAGTATGAAATAGATAAAAAAAATCAGATCAAACTTACCTGCAGTGGAAATGCGGTACACTATCGTGTTTATCGTCGGCTCGACTTACGATTTCGTCACTTTTTACGATTTTTTGAACTTTTAAAAACAAGAAATATTGAAAAAACTTCCGAACATCGAACAAATTGAAGATTATTTATTACTAATTTCTTTGTGTGTGTAACACATGCGCGCTCCGTGTGTATACACAAGTAATATCATTTACCTTCTATTCTACGTACGCTGCGTTGGGTGAGCATGCTGGGTTTTCTTTTAACTGTGTTTTTGTATATATGCTGTCATAAGTTTGTTTCGACTAGGGATGATAATGTCGTTTAGAATCGTTGGAGAAAAATAAGTTCACTGAACAGATTTATTTTATAATCAGGTAAAGTTAGTCTTGATGCCTCAATAACCTTATTCCAAATGAACGATGGTAACTGGATTGATATGCAATCCCAATCGCAATGAAAAAAATGGGTGGGTTATATCTATGATATAACCGCAAGGTTGACGTGAAACTACCTTAGCTTAGCAATCATTTATTTGTATTGATTAAATTTTTAATGGAATGAAACAATTCCCGAATTCAATATATTTGCTTTTTGAGTAACAAAAATGCCAATTTCCCCACGATACATGGATTTGAAGTTTGTGTTAGGGAAACACGTTTCAGTCGGAACAAAAATGCCCCCGACATACATGTATTTGGAATGTCAATTTCCCCACGCTCCATGGATTTAAAGTCTTTGTTAGGGAAACACATTTCAGTCGGAACAAAAATACCTGCGACATTCATGTATTTGCAATGCCGTTTTCCCCAAGGTTGCTTGGTTTAGATGGCTGTGTTAGGGAAACCGCAGATCAGACCAATCGAAATAAGTCAGTTATGGCGTTTAGATAACGCTTAACATTTTACAGTTATTCAATTGTTTATCTAATGAAAAATAACATTTTATAAATAACAAGCGTAGAAATATTCTCTATCTATTGATGCAAACATCTTTCTGATCCAGTAAGAAATGTTCGAGTTATAAGCATTCGGAATCTTTCATTTTTTCCTGCATGTTCTGTGCTTAGGTTTTCATTTTACCCCCCATATACTCCGGTTAGACGTAGTCCCACGTCAAAACACATTCAGAAGATAATAAATCCGGACGGATCTAAAGTTCACGACGAAATTTCTTATCGCAGTAATTTCATAAGAATAAGTTAAATACCCTAGAAAGAATGAAGGAAATATTCTCGATTCGGGAAACCGCACAACTATTCGATATATCAAAGAGTACACTGGAATATCGGATTCAGGAACACTACTCATTCACTAAAAATATGCAGAATCATACTTTTCAACGAATAACTATCGTGCAGTCAACGGAGAGTCATATGATTAAATCTTTCGCAGGACGATACTGCACATCGATCACATCAGTGCGATATGCATACTTTTCGGCGCATTGCTCCGTTCAGCGGTAGCACTCCGGCGGAGCACACTGCCGTAGAGAAAGGGTTAAACGCTACTACGAAACTCTGAACATTGAACGGAAGGAGAAATGCGGTCAAAATGGATGTTCTATTAGTGATCAGGATCACAAGCGTCTCGCGAAAGCGTTTAAGTGGAATCCCAATGCTTCGGTCAGGGATGTGGCCAAAAAGTTGAATCTGTCCAGGTCTTTCGTTCAGAGAGCCAGGACCTGGTGGGACTGCATACGTACAAAGTGCAGAAAGCTCCAAACCGGGGTCACTTTCGTACCCAAGGGCATGAACCCCCCAACGCATCGAAACTAAGGCCCATCGAAAAATACTGGGCAATTTGAAGCAGACACTACGGAAGCATCCCAAGGAGGTCAAATCTGAGGAAGATATGAAGAAAAAGTGGGTTTCCGTACAGAAGAAGCTGCAGCCAGATGTTGTACAGAGCTTTATGAGGTGAGTTAAGCATAAGGTGTGAGCATCGGTCAAACGGTTAGTTTTGTATGAAGACGATAATAGCACATGGTTTTATGCACCGGATGTATATCTCAAGGTTGCTGACATTTTGGACATACTTGATGACCCAACAAGAGTCTACAATATGAAAGAAAGTGCAACGCGATAATGTACCAAAAATTATCTGTTTTTTT
This sequence comes from Toxorhynchites rutilus septentrionalis, assembly GCF_029784135.1. Lineage (NCBI taxonomy): Eukaryota > Metazoa > Arthropoda > Insecta > Diptera > Culicidae > Toxorhynchites > Toxorhynchites rutilus. The sequence goes on from NC_073746.1 coordinate 115,758,997, forward strand.
TACAAATCGCGCATCTTAATCAACATTGTCAAAAGCATTCGAATAGGTTGTGGGGGCTGCTCGATCGGATTCTGTTTAGATGAACTCATCTGCACTCAATTATTTAATTGTTAATATGTTTTATCCATGGTTCCCAATCATATTGTTTGTAGACGGCATTTTAATACAGTAAATTTTATTCGAGAAATAATGCCATCCTGGTTTCTTTATCGATAATGTTCTCGCTCCTATGAAATGTGGAAGGACAACCTATAAATGTGAAGACTCGAACATCAAGGGGAATCGCAATATTCGCAATATTCATTGCGAGTTTTGTTCCACTTCGTATGATTTCCATTGTGCGTTATTCAGTTACTTATAACAGTTATCATAAAATAAATTTAATGACTTTTGTTAATTATCGATCTTTAATATAATATTATAATAGAATAACAATGAGATAAAACGCTTTACAAAAATCAGTAACTCAAATCTCTCAACAACAAAAAAGTTACAGGACGGTTGTGTCCAAGACACGACCGCATAGTTGACGTAGGATTCCGTTAGACTATCTGTTGATTCTGGATATGTTGGAAAAATTACATCGGTAAACTCTTTGATAATGATTTGGTGGCCATGAAAAGGTTTGGTTGGACAGTATTGTTTGTTCACTCCACCATTGTTTATCGAGTGATGATGATAGAAGGATGGTAAACAGTCTTTGGATGGTGTGTATCAGATAAAATATGCCGAAGTGGAACGAGATATGATGAAAACCGCCCTCTGTGATCCTGGACGAGATGCCTCTTGTGTTATGTATTGATGAAATAAAGTAAAAAAACTCACCAATGTAATATAAGATACCGAACACAATTATCAATTTTTCTCATCAGTAAAAACTTGTTACTTTAATATAGAGAAAACATATTTGAAATGGAAAAGGTAATTTTCTTTTATAATTTTTACTTTCTGAGTGTTTATTCTACCCAATGCAAATTTTAATTGCACTTACAACACCTATACTATACTATATGTAGAGCATATGGGAAATCACTTTTTCTAATATTTCTTCACTTTTCCAATTTTTCTCGCCGTAAAAACATTCCTTGGGTGAAAATGAACACAACAAACAGACAGCTTAAACCAAACAACCCGTTCTCGAGCGGGAACACACCTTGGTTTTTATTTATGAAAATTATAATATATGAAACGATTTATTTCATTTTCCTATATCAATCATGATTCAATACCTATACTCATCCTCTCACACACTCATAAAAAAATTCAGCAAACTTTCAAAACACCCATTCATTCACCCATTGAGTATTGATTCAAATGCAACTTCAAAAAAATGATTAGAATTAACCCACCTCTATTTTTTAGAGTATAGCAAAAAATTAAAAATAAATGCTCGCAAAACTTAATTCATAGGCACTGGTTGTGGATGGATTAAGATCAGGCCAAAAACATATACCTTTGGGGATGGAGGAAAATTTATTTCAACTGAAATTGCGTATAGAAGCGAACATAGTTTTCCAAAAACGCAAACATTACATTTATCTTCCTCAGGCGGATCTTTACTACGCACAGGAACCAACCGATTAAATCTCACATCGCGCAAAAACGCATCTCCGATTTGCGAAATTATCTCATCCAGTCACAAAAAACGCTCAGTGCGTAGCGTATTCGCGACGAAGATGCCATCATATGATGCGGGCGCAAGCGCTTACAGCATCTGTTTTCGTCCGGTTTAAAGAGCCTTCATGCTAAAAGATTGCGTACGCGCCTGTTCCACATAGCTCTCCGCCCAGTGCATGGATACCAGCCCCATGGAGAACTGTTAACTAGCGTTCGGTAGACAAACGAAAATGAAAGTGACCAACATTTATGTAACAGATGGAGACTACTCATTATCACTTTCGTTATGATGACGTTATGGCCGGGTGTCTGGATGGTTGTGGTCACGTTGTTCGAAGGGGGTGTGCTTGGGTGGTGTTTCCGGTGGTGCGGTGGAGCATCAGGATCTACATGCTCGCGCAGACGACGTTGAGTCGAGTCGAACAGGCATGAAATTGGGTTTGGGGGAGATTAAATGATATGAATGGTATATTTTTGTTCGTGCCATAATTTCACCCCAGGAATAACATGATCTCATTTGTTAATCGTAATCCGATCAAGTGAGTGCCTAATTGCGTGCTGTTTAGAGTGGTGAAGCAACAGGGCCCGAGTTCGATTATTACTTCGCTCGAGTTACGGAGGGACATCGATTCAACGGAGGCATGCGAACCACATTACCTTTACAGGCTAGGGCTTATGATATCACTCAATTGTATAACCCGATGGTGGATAATCGCTCATCGAACACAACATGGACAAGATAACCTGCTGTGAATGAATTCCTCGTGTTCTGACATCTAAAAATGGTACGAAGAGAAGAAAGGCACACGGCTCGAATGCCTATCGTACGAACTAAAGCAATTCCATCTTACAGCATATAACACATTGTATGGCTTTCAAGAGTGTAATTTCGTTGTAAATTAATCATGTAGAGTAGAGCTACCATTCTTGGAGCTACCCTTCTTGTCAACGAATCGTGTGTGTAATACTTTGCATCGGTGTTCAAAGACCGAGTGGTACCGTTGAAAGCAAGACAATAAACATAAACTCAATTAACTTTGAGGAAAGCAGCGAATACATCTGACTATATATAATTTCATACCCGATTGTATATAGTTGAAAAATATTTCAACTATGACTTATTTAAAGCAAAAATAAAATATTTCAGCTTTGAAGTGGAATTTGAGAAACTATCTGTACGTCCAGTGGAGTAAAAATCGTGGTATTTGAAGATTTTATTTGAAGGCTCACCAGGAATCGTTTATAATGATATTGCAGCGAAATTAAAATAAAGATAGGAGTTGGGTGTCAAAGAACGAATTGTAGAGCGGTTAGACAGCTTTAACTTGGCTGATAGGAACAATCAAGTTTATTATGTTTTGTTTTTGTGGGAAAATTGATAATAGCACCGTAGAAACTACTAACTTTTAAGTTTTTTACTTCCAAAATGATGCTTTATTCCACTAATTTAAATGTTTCACAAGTTTATTATGCACCAAATTTCTATCGGAAGACAGCAAATTTTGCTATTTAGAGTACTTTTTGATACAGAGCCCTAAAATAAAAGTTCTTTAACTCTGTCATTGTTCAAGTTTGATCATCAAATATGATCGTCTATCACCTTCTGGGAGATTCCGGATAGATGTACTTTTTTTTTATACGAATTTTTTTTTATTTTGTTTTGTTCCTGTCCTCCGACCATTGAAAAATGATACGGACAAAAAAAATGAGTGGATTATATCTATGATATAACCGCAAGGTTCACGTGGAACTACCTTAGCTTAGCAATCATTCGTTTGTATTGATTAAATTCTTGATTGAATGAAACAGTTTCCAAATTCAATTGAGTTCAATATATTTGCTCTGTGAGTGAAAAAAATGAACAAATGCCGTGTAAAGTCAATTCATTTATTGTGATTGATTGTTCTTCGTTACAAGTAAATTTAATGACGGACCTTTTACGTTTGGTATGATGACTAGAACAAAATATATGTACGGAAGAATTATCAAACGTTTGATGAACCAGCCTAAGGCTGAAAATCTTTCCAATAAAGACAAAAAAAATTATCAAACGATTATTTTATTTTACATTTCCCTCTGAAGTTTACATCCCAAAAGTGTACATACTTCTCGAATCTCGAATTTGCTTGAAACTGGGAAGTTCATTCGCTTCTAGTGGCTGCACGATTTTCCCAGGTTCCTAAGTTTAGAAGATCATGTTAGGACAGACATATTCCACTCTGCACAAAGGTACAAGTACTCGCAGTTTGCATTTATTTGCAGAGCCGATTTCCCCAGAAACCTCGGTTTTGAAGTCTGTGTTAGGGAAACACATTTCAATCGGAACAAAAATACTCCCGATTTGTATGAATTCGCAATGCCGATTTCCCCACGCTTCATGGATTTGAAGTCTGTGTTAGGGAAACACATTCCAGTCGGAACAAAAATACCCCCGACTTGCATGAATTTGAAATACCGATTTCTCCAGGCACCTTGGTTTAGAAATCTCTATTAGGGAACACATTTCGGTGGGAACAAAAGCTCCCCCTACTTTCGTGTGTTCTTTTTCTTCTTTTTGGCTTTAAGAGGGTTTAAACTTTTCAGTTCACTCGCCTCTAGGCTCTTTCGTGTGTTCTTCTTCTTCTTCTTTTTGGCTTTAAGAGGGTTTAAACTTTTCAGTTCATTCGCCTCTAACTTTTCGTGTGTTTGCAATGCCGATTTCGCTGCTTGGTTTTAAAGTCTGTGTTAGGGAACATTTTTCGATGAGAACAAAAGTCCCCCTACTTTCATGTATTTGCAATGCCGATTTCCCCAAGGCTGCTTGGTTTTGATGGCTGTGTTAGGGAAACCGTAAATCGGGCCAATCAAAACGATGCAGTTAGGGCGTTTAGATAACGCCTAATATTTTACAGTTATTCAATTGTTTATCTAATGAAAAACAACATTTTGTTAGTTGCGATAGATGCGTAGAAATATTCCCTATCAAGTGATGCAAACATCTCTCCTATCCAGTACGAAATGTTCGAGCTATAAGCATTCGAAATCTTTCATTTTTTCCTGCATTTTCTGTGTTTAGGTTTTTATTTTACCCTCCATATATTCCGGTTAGACGTAGTCCCACGTCAAAAAAATGGAAAATGTTGTAGGAAAATGGAGACAGAAAAATTGAATTCCCATTTGTTCTGCCGTTGCGTTATACGTGCAATTGAGCTTCGTATTGCGGTCGTGTGAAGCTCAATCGGTAATGGATTTTCAGGTTCAGGAATTATCCCTTGTAATAGTGCTAAATTTTATGTTTTTTTTTATCTTTAGCTTACGATTTTAATGTTTTTTTTTTCAAAAATTAACTACCTGCTTCAGTATTTTGTGTTAATAATTATAAACCACAATATTTACTGAACTTATTACTGGACGACACATAAGTTTTTTTTTTGTTGAATTTTGATGAGACAATTATGTCAAGTCTACTTACCGAATCAACTACAAACTTTTTAAATCGATAAGTATTTTGTATGAATAAGTGAAAAAAAATAAAATTTAATTTTTAAAGACATTTAGATAAAGGGGCCTGTGGTCTCACTTCATAGGGAAAAGAGGTATCCCGCCCAAAATAGTTTGAGAATTTCTGTTGTAATCGGGCGCAAGGATGCTACATTTCATTTGCTTGATTAGTACTCAAGTTATTCAAATTTGGTTATATTTGCGTTTGCTTGAATAATTCTCGAATTATGCAGAAAATTGCGTTTCATTTGTATGGCGGACACGGTAACCCGATGTGTCTTGCAGAGCAGAACAGTTGTATGGATGAATCGATCTTATTTCGACCATGGATCGATATCTCCATCGCTGATGTTAGTTGTGTGGACGTATTTATTCTGTAACAACACAAAGATGGTCAATGAGGGCCCTGAGTTTTGAACTCACGATCGATCAGAATTTCTTAAATTTATTGAATTTCTTGAATTTCTCAAATTTCTTAAATTTCTTGATTTTCTTGAATTTCTTGAATTTTGTGAATTTCTTGAATTTCTGTTTTTATCCCATTTGTTTATTTATTTAGGCTCATTAGTATTTTAGCTGTAGCAGAGCTGGATTTTAATCGTGTATATTGTTTGTTTATTGTTGTTTGGATAAAAAAAACTCATCTGACATAGTCTTAATGAATTAAAACTTAAAACTAAAACATTAAAACACAACATTGAACACATCGGATTTCACAATTCTGTTTTTGAAGCGTAGTGATGGTTCTCCAAAAACAAAATAACTGCTCTACTGACGAGAACGTACGGATCATTCCTGAGATCGGCTCATGTTGCCCAAACGATGATCGATGTTGAACCGATTGCAGGTGAGGCGCATCAATTTCACCACAAAGAAGCTTGACAATGAAAGTAGCTTGTTGAATACGCCTTCGTCTCTCGAGTGTATCCAGATTCAGCAAGCGACATCTGGCTACATATGGCGGCAGGTTCCGGGGATCACGCCATGGCAGATGCCTGAGCGCTCTTCGAATAAAACATTTTTGAATCCGCGCAATCCTGATGCTCCATATATGCTGGTAAAGGATCCATACTACCGATGCAGTCTCGAGAATCGGCCGATTTCAGCGATTTCAGGCAATAGGGATCAGTGAAGTCCCTAGCGATTCTCGATATGAATCCAAGCTGACGGTTAGCTTTAGCGATCAATGCAGATCGGTGTGCATCGAAAGTGAGCTTATGATCAAGAACAACGCCCAAGTCGTTAACCTGACTGACTCTCTCTCTAAAATAAAATCGTCGATCGTGTAGTTGAATATAATTGGCTGTTTTTTTAGGTGAAAGCTCATGATCACACACTTGGCGATGCTTATGGTTAGTTTATTCAAGTGGCACCAACTGACGAACTGGTCAAGCAAGCTCTGTAGTCGACGACAATCCACTAGCTATCTATCGATAAACATTTCTTTTATCTATAACACAGTAGCCGTTTAGGCACAAGAGAATTCCTATTCTATCGATGCACAACACTTCGAGACTCATCGTATGTGTCGAATGTGTATTCCCCAGGTAAATTTAGAGTCAAAACATACTCCAATGTATTTAAAAAACATAGAGTGCCTGATCGTTTTGCCGGATAGAAGAAGCTGAAATTGAACGGATTCGGACTTCACAGAAAAACGACCATTTCGGTTTACTCCGTAGATAGCCAGCTTTAGACCCCACGTGAACAGGTTGTTCAGGGTATCTTGCAAGGACTTTCGCAGGACAGCGAGATTAACACTTTTTGTTTTAGATCGCAAATCTACGGTAAAAACAATTTTTCGGAAGCGGAAATGTTCCAAATAACTTAGCTCAGAAGGGCGGGAGGAAGTGCGCTGGGTCAGCTAGTAACCAGTAGAAGTTTGTTACACAAGTTACACAATGGTCTGTTTGTTATTAGTTTTATTTAAACAATCCTATTTTTCGGTGGTCTGTCGTTGCTCCATAGAGAGCAAATCTTTAACGGTTGTGTCCCATTCACCCGAATACCATTCACCCGAAACACGTTTACCCGAAGCACATTTACCCGAATGTAACACATACCCGAATAACATTCATCCGAATGTAACAAATATCCGAATGCAACATATATCCAAATGTAACAAATACCCGAATGTACATTCAACCGAATGGAATGTTAACCCGAATGAAGAAGGAATTAGAAACTGACTGGAACCAAAAGCAAAATAGTTGTGGGTCTGTCCGTTTATACTGCTGAAAAGCACGATATCACTTCTAGGTGGATTAATTCGATTTTTTCATCATTTAACGGACATTCGTGATGAGTTCAGACCTTGGTTGAATGAAATTATTCCTCACGCTATCGATAAACCTTTACGCTTCATATATTACAATCCTGTCCATATTACCCCACTACATGTCCATTATACCCGCATCGTAAAAAATATTGTACTTTTCGGTCTGTTTTAATGTTAGTAAAAAACATTGAAAAACACTTTTTTTTTGTAAAATATTTGGCCAATTAGGTAGAAAATCTGATATATTGAATTGCAAGAAACAGCATCAAAGTTTTGGGAAACATGAGTATCCAAAGATATAATTGAAGTTCTTCTTAACACGTCCGTTTTACCCCCACCTCCCCTACATATTTACCGCCGCAGCGCAGTTTTTATCATGAATTTATTATTTCATGATGAAATTTATTCTTAGGTCAATGTAATGGAGGCGAAGTCCTCATTTATCAAGGATATGGAAACGAGGCGGCACCAAGTCGCTGATGTGACGCAATTCGAGTCGGCCGCCGACCCGCCATCGGAAGCGGCGGTCTCTCGCAAGCAAACCTGTGTTCCACCGATTGCCGGGTTTTTTGGAAACATAGTTTCTTTTAAACTCATAGTTTTTGAGATATGAATTATAAAAAAAAAAGACGGGTGGGTAATGTCGGGGACATAACCGGAGTGACGTAGGACTATACAAAGGGACAGCTTTTGTTAAATATATATTTTAAATATATTGTTTTATTTTCTTCTCCTACGTGAATACCTACCTATCTACCTACAAAATGGATTAGTTTACTGTTTACTCTTTATGAATATGTTGATGGTTCTGAAAAGAACCTTTGGTGTTGTGTTTTTGTTATCACTCGATATTTCCATCTTGTTCGGTTAAACCTTCCTGTTTAGCTATTGCGTTTGCCACTCGCCACAGCTTTCACAGTTGGAAAATTTCTTCCCATCCAGCTTGTGACATGTTGTTCAGTAAATTACATTTAATGCGACGTGCCGGAGAAACACTTTGCCACTCACTGAAACTAATTGTTGCTTTGATGAGCGCCGAACCGAAGCTGCTCTGTTCTTGATGCGGGTTTTCTGATTGTCGTGAGCAGCTTTGCAAGCCAACTCGAGCACTCCGACGGCCGAAACTCTATAATCGCTGTTAGGTATACTGGTGCTCCGGCACCAATCCGTTCGGTCTAGTTACCCTTGCGGAGCAATCAGTGAATACGACCAACAGGGAACTGGAGACCTGCACGGTTCGAGTGAGACTTTGCCTTTCCCTTAACTTGTCCTCCTTTGTTACGTCCACGATACCGATGCCGTACCACCACACGGGTTTACGGTTTGAAAGAAAATAAGATATTTTTTTGGGGTCCGCGTGTTTTATACTTCAGCGGTACACACTCACAGGATAGAGAAAAATCGGCAGACTCAGCCAGAGGGGCGACTCCAACGAGACGAACGAATGAGCGTTAAAAGGGAGCGATGGCAAAAAAATACATTCATTACGATTTGTTCGCTCGTTGGATTCACATGCAGGCTAAAAAGGGTCCTTTTCAGAATCACAAAATTATCTTCAATCTAAAGAGTTTATTGTTTTGTTATCACTCGATATCCCCATCTTGTTCGGCTAAACCTTTATGTTTAGCGATTGCATTTGCCACTCGCCACAGCTTTCACAGTTGGAAAATTTCTTCCCATCCAGCTTGTGACATATTTTACAGTAAATTACATTCAATGGCACGTCGCATTACCACCACTCAGTATCGGATTGGAGGTAATTTTAACCTGTAATTGAACATTTGCGATGACAGTGGTACAGTGTCGACTTTCAATGTGGGGTCATCATTTGGACCCCGAACTCTATGTTTACAAACATTTCCAACTAAATATGTCGCATTAAATGTCCGTCCAATTAGCTAAATGTCGAGATAAGTGTAAATTACTGTACTTTCAATCTAGAAGCAATTTAAGAATTGGTGAAAATCAATAAGCTCACAACAACTGCCAAATTCAAATACTCATCATATCCTGGCAAATTATGAAAAAATCAATTTGTGTTTTATTATTATTTTGGATATTGTTTTAGAAAGCATTGAACTGTATTTCCTAAACTCTTTTTTGGAAGGTTTAATGGCCCTGAAAAGCGCCTTGTTTTATGGAATGGTTCCAATTCAGAAAACTTAGTACTCGTGGTTTTGAAAAAAACCATTTCGAACGCCCTCGATGCCGCCTTGTTCTGGATTTGCCACCAAAGCAGTTTGTATAAAGAACAAACTTTTTTCTTCTGCTACCTGATGCCGTTTTGCGATTGCGTTTGCCACTCGCCACTCGCTGCAACTGCCTGTTGTCTTGATGTCAACCGAACTGAATGTGTTCTGTTCCGAATGCGGGTTTTCTTATCGTCGCGAGCAGCTTTGCCAGCTAACTCGATCACTTCGGCGGCCGAAACTATATAACGCCGGCTAGGTGGACTGGTGCACTGGTACTAACGCGCTCGGCCTAGCTACCCTTGCGGGAAACTCCAGACCAACACGGTTCGAGCGGGATTTTGCCTTTCCCTTCACTTTTCCTCCTTTGCCATGTCCAGACATGGCTGCTTGGGTTGGTTTGTTGATGTGTTGTGATGCGAACTGATGTGGTGTACGGTTTGAATGAGAATGATCGTTACGGAAGGAAGGAAGGTATTGTATTATAGAGACTTTAAACTTTTGCAGTTCATTCGTCTCTAGCCTTGAGAAAGGCCCTTTGAAAACTCTACTCTACTCTATTAATCTACTCCGGCGCTACCACCTCCGCCCTCTTGCCTTGAGAAAGGCACTCGATCCCTCGCCGTCCAGCTCGTCCAGCAACGATGTTGTCCAGTCGGTGTCCACACAAAGAATGATCGTTACGGCAGCGGAGCGGGGATTTTTAAGCTGACTGGCTGGCTCGAGAGTTACGCATGTGTGAGACTGCGACCAATGTTTCGTTCATTTTTTTTCTTTTTCCTTCCCAATCGTGCTTCATTCTATTTCGCTGCTGCTCTGGTTGCCCGTTTTGGTCGGTATGATTTGAGGAGCACAAAATGGACCAATCAAAAATGGGCACATAGTGCATTTTGACAATGCTTGATATTTCACAATTATTCAATTATTTATCTCAAGAAAAATGAAATGTTATTCGTTATGATAGATGCGTAGATATATTTCCTATCAATTGATGCAAAAACCTTTGCGATCTATTGAGAAATGCTCGAGTTATAAGCGTTCCAAATCTTTCATTTTTTCCTACTTGTTCAGTGCCTAGATTTCCATTTCACCCCCTATATCTTCCGGTTAGACGTAGTCCTACGTCAAAAAATATTACTAAAATCGATACGCCCCTTCCAAAAATTACACTTGAGTCAAAAAAATCCCAAATGCTGTGGAAAATTCATATCTCCTCCAATCCAAACGAAATACAAACTTTCATTCGAATCAAAAATACCTATGTTTTGTCATTTGTCGATTTCATTTGAAATTGCTCAATATTTGTTTATTGAGTTTAGTTTTTGAGCATCTGTTTTGGAGAGTTTGAACAAGACCGACCTCAGGCAAGATAGTTTGGGTACGAATGGACATGAGCAAGATGAAATTTGAAAAGAAGGCTACGTGATACGAATTGGCCTACTCTGCGAATTATTCCATTGAGGGATGAAAATTTCTTCTCAACGTTTTCGCACACAATATGCAAAAATTAAAATGCAATTAATTTCATTTATTGTAATCAAACTTACAGTTTCGCTGCATCAAATTGTTCTTCTTCTGTAGACGAACAGAGCTTTACTGCACAATAAACGAAAAGTTTTTTTAATCAGCGGGAAAAACCTTAAAACCACGATCGGAAAACTCAAATTTTTTGGTAATCAATGTGCTTGCCGTGTACATGCTACCGTTTCCTTCCACCTGTCGAATTTTACCAAAGTTTTTTTTTATGTAATGCTAAAATGACTATACATGTTTCAGGCCCCTGTCTAACCCCTGATGTACTGAAAAAGTTGGACCAATTTCGGATGGCGATGAAAAAAAACTACAAAAGAGTATTCAATTTTCTTACGCTTATCATCCTTCGATAGGATGATTCGGGCGGTGTGCTGAAACCTTAGCCATTGCTGATGAAAAGATAAATATCGGCATATTCTTCAACTTTTTCGTGGCTTTGGCGATCAGCAGCTTCTTTGTGTTGGCCACGAAATTCACAAAATAATTTCATCGGTCGCATTCCCTGCGAGATGTCAATGTAGGGTATTAATTAGCTAGATTTATCAAATGATATTGGCAGTGTTAGTTAGCAGGACAACCTAATAGGAACACCCATGACGAGGGAGAAGAGAGAAAAAGGAAGGAGATCTTTTGAGTGAGAACAGATACGGGAAAGGACGTGTTATGGAAAGGGGAATATAAAATATTATTTTGAAGGTGAGCTACGAAGGTTTTTCTAAGAGAATTTCCGAAACGGCATTGATACTGGTATCTACACCTGGCGACGAGGATGGGATAAGGTAATTTGGAATAAATTCAACTTTAAAATTGTCTAGTAGTTAAAAGAGGAAAACTAAGTAAATATCTATATGGCGGCTACTGGTGGAAATTTCCTATTGAAAGATGGGAAGTGATGAGGAACGAGAAAAAAAAATGGGATTGGTTCTGTTTATAAGCGGATAAATTTACGTATCAGATGATTCTGTTATTAAAAACTTGAAGTGATAGTGGAATCAGAATAGCGAACGAGTCATTATGTTTTGTAGTTGAATGAGGGGTACGAAAATAAAATATGGTGGTTTTCTAGGGGAACTTTTTCTATCGGAAAAAGAAAAGCAGTGAGAGATGTGAAAAATGGCCTTCATTATGTTAAGTGCTCGTACAAAAAAAACTGTAGAATCAGATGAGTAAGCGGTTCATTTTGTTGTACTGGTATGATGCCAATGTCTTAACAAAAATGTTATATCTGGGAGGAATATCGCTACAAGTTGTTGTTTATGAAAATTTTGGCAAATGGGAAACGCAAAAGTGAATGACTCGGAGGTCAAAATGATAAAAGTTTCTGCAGCTAGGGGGCTGGAAACGCAAAATTGAATAGCTCGGAGGTCAAAATGTTGAAAGTTTCTGCAGCTAGGGGGCTGGAAACGTGAAACTGAGTGGATTCGAGGCCAAAATAAGGAAAGTTTCTGCAGCTAGGGGGCTGGAAACGTGGCTAGTGGCTAGATGGCCAAAACATGAAAAGTTTCTGCAGCTAGGGGGCTGGAAACAAAATTCAATGGCCAGAGGGCTAAAATAAGAGTCGTTTCTGCAGCTAGGGGGCTGGAAACGTTAAATTGAGTGGCCAGAACGTCAAAATATGAAATGTTTTTGCAGCTAGGGGGCTGGAAACATAGAATTCAATGGCTAAAAGGCCAAAATAAGTGAAGTTTCTGCCGCTAGGGGGCTGGAAACATTAAATTTAGTGGCCGAAACGTCAAAATATGAAATGTTTTTGCAGCTAGGGGGCTGGAAACATAAAATTCAATGGCTAAAGGGCCAAAATAAGAGTAGTTTTTGCAGCTAGGGGGCTGGAAACGTAAAATTGAGTGGCCAGCCAAAACATGAAAAGTTTCTGCCGCTATGGGGCTAGGAACATGAGATTGAATGATAAAGAGGCCAATACGGTAGAAGTTTCTGCAGCTAGGGGCTGAAAACGGCAAATAGAAAATAAAATGATTCAAGTGGAAAAGGTCGCTTAAATGTTATTTTGAGTCGAACCGGATCACCGGTCAGAAGCTAAAGCGATCCAAGGTGCTCCATTTGGGAGGTCCACAGTATCAGAAGGTGTTCAGGAGGTGGAAAGTAACTGAAGATTTTTCGATGTTGTTACTTGAAAAGCCTTGGTATGACATGGCGGTGGATCTATTGGAGGCTTATTTGAAGCCACGTAGACAAGAAGTCCTTGAACGCTATAAGTTAAGGAACATGAAACAAGGCGCAAATGAAAGATTGTCTCATTGCGTTCTACGATTGCGACAGCAGCATATGAACTGTGTTTGTGGAAGATTGTTCTTCTCTGGAACATCATCGGAAGGTATTAGAGAAGAATCAATCCATTTCTGATATCGAAGCATTGAGCGAATAATTAGAAAGCGCGAGTTCTCAAGATATTTGCTATTTGCTACGAATAGGAACGAACGAAAGCAGGACCGGATTATGGAATAGTTCTACGGAAAATACACTTCGAATGAAGCTTAAAAATAATCAGTGAATTGAATTCATCCAGCCAAAACGGGCACATTTCCAAAGATGCCGTATGTCCTGCGAAGGGACAAAAGTGTCGTAAATCTCAAAGCAATGGTTATTTCGAGAAAGCATGTCACTAGCGGTTTACCACTGAAAAAAAAGAAAAAAAAACGTCGTGTAGACGTTGATGACCAAATGATATATTACACATTTTATACCGATAATCAGACGAATTTCATTACGATTTCCGGTTTTTTTGTGAGGAGTACGGAATTCGATCAATACATTCTATTTCTTATTTGCCTCAAATGAATGGCGAAGCAAATCGTCAGAACCGCTCTTACTTGAAGCGGTTGAGGATAGCGCAGAAATTGGGCAAGTATTGGCGAAAAGAATTACGACAATACCTACTGATGTACTACACTGTAAATCATACCACGACAGGAAAGCCTCCTTCGGAGCACATGTTCGGATGCCATATTCGTACTAAATTACCTTCCGTTTTAACAGAATCACAGCAGTGCGATATTGTTAAGTTGTTGTAACGAACGAGAAGCTACCGAAAAAGAGAAATGGAGTTTGTATGTAGACAAGAAGCGAGGAGCCAAGGTAAAGGACTCACATGCGGGAGATCATGTACTAGTGAAGCGCCCCGGGAAATAAAATAAACTGTGTGCTGACATTGCCCTTGAAACATTCGAAGTTGTTCAAAAAAGTTGAACTGATATCGCCATTCGGTCAACTGAAACAGCAAAGGTACAGCTACGCCGGAGCCCCACTTTGTCATCGAGCGAAATAAACGTGGAATGGATTCTACAACAATACCAAACGAAATCAGTACAACAGATACATTAAGGAAACCTACAGTAGAACCTCTACATCAAAAAGATTACATAACTTGATTAACATTGAATAACGGAATAACATTGAGTAACACATTACATTGAAAAACTTATTTAACGAAAGGTGGGTATGTAGGGTATTAATTAGCTAGATTTATCAAATGATATTGGCAGTGTTAGTTAGCAGGACAACCTAATAGGAACACCCATGACGAGGGAGAAGAGAGAAAAAGGAAGGAGATCTTTTGAGTGAGAACAGATACGGGAAAGGTCGTGTTATGGAAAGGGGAATATAAAATATTATTTTGAAAGTGAGCTACGAAGGTTTTTCTAAGAAAATTTCCGAAACGGCATTGATACTGCCCAGATTAATAGATTTTCGAGCGGTTGTGGACACAATGTCAACCGAGTGACGGAAAATGCCACAAAAGTGCTGGAATCTTACCCCGCCTTGCCTCCCACAGGCAGCACTGCCCACAGTCTCAGCTATAATCACAATAAAACTACACGAATTAAGCGAATCGCCATTACTGCAGCACTACAGAGTTTTTTTTTCCTCGTTGAACTGTCACAACAACACATCATAACGGTTGGTGAATCGAGAAACATTCATTGTAAGTATAGAAAATTACCTAAATTATCACTTTAAATTTCATTTGGTTTATTTTAGGTTGCATTGAACAAAGTACCGGATAACATAGGAGATGATTAAAATAGGCGAGTAAATCAAATTTCATCACATTATCGTGTCATTTCTCGGTTGAAAACATATGTTCTGTTTATCCGCTATTGGATTTGATAGCGGAGTGAAATGAATTATTATTGATTATTTGTATATTTTCAGGTTATTATACATTGATGGAAGCTCCGTGTTAGCAGAACTCAATTAACAGAGGGTAAATAGTGTTTGTGGAATTCGTAGGTTTCATGTTACGAGATAATCCATTCAACTGACAGTTGGAATGTTCCCTTATTCCCGAATCAATGAAATTGGATATGCTAATAATTTTGTTTATTTCCAGATATTTTTTCATAATGCCATTCATCCCATCAGCATCAGCTGGAGTCAGTTTATACTGGTGAGTACCAAAACATAAATTTTTGTGTTATGAAGGAAATCGATTTCACTTATCGTTAAAAGTCCTTGTATACCTCATAAACTAATTGTTTTATTCATTATCAGATATTTTACACAAATTGCCATCCAATGCCCCCAACATAACAAAAGTCATATTAAATATAAATGAGTGACATAATCTTTCTTCTGGATAATTTTTATGTTTTGTGTATTGAGATAATCGATTTTACTAGCCGTTAAAACGGTTCCTTGTATACCGTGTATACTAATTATTTATTTTATTTCCAGTTATTTCTTCATATTGCCAATAATCACCCCAACACCAGCAGAATTCATAGTAAATACTTGTGAGTACCATGAATTCATTTTAGCATAACTGTTACGTTTTATGAGGTGAATCGATTCAACCGACATTTGAGATGGTTTTTTATTCCGAGGATCAAGGATCCATTTTTCGTTATTGTTATCTGAAACATTAGATGTGCTTGTATTGCATGATAATCATTTTATTTGTTTTCATGCATTTCATCACATTACCTTCCAACATCCCAGCATCAGCAGGAGTCATAATTAATACTGGTGGGTAATGCAAATTGATGTTTGTATAATGAGTGTTATGTTATGAGGAGAATCGATTTTACTAATCGTTAAAACAGTTCTCGTATAGTAATTATTTAATTCATTATAAGGTTTAAAGAACTGTTTGTAAAACAATTTGAACATTTTAAATATTATTAATTTACATTTTTTAAAGATGACAATAATCAACAACAGGTTTAAACTAAATATGTTCCGTTTTTTTTCTCATAATTTGGTGCCAAATTTCGGTCCCATTTCGGTCCGATTCTTAAAACTTTTTCACCAGCAAAATAATAGGCCATGAATAGGAACAAGTGGCAATTATTTGGTTCCGGGTTAGGACTTTGAGGTTCCAACTAAACTGCTTGGTGTTGTCTTGATGAAACATAATTCTAACGCTAGCTAATATAACCCAATGAGACTTATACAATGAATGATATGCATAACTACAGCCATTTACTAGAGAAATAATATATTTCTATCTGCTTAACCTAATACATGAAAATAAGAAAAACTATAATTCATTGTATCTTTTTGTTTCAGATTGATAATTTGACGCAAAGAATAGACACGTCGTTGCATTGAAACAAATGCTGGAAGCCAACGCTTGACATTCTACGGTAGCTCACAGCGCTTTGAAACTCATAGTGCTTTGAATAGGTAATATTTCTCGTTATTTGAACTGCAAATTTTATTAATTCATTTCTTTTTTTCAGAACTTGTATAGATGAAGTTCATCGTTGATCTGAATCGCTAGGAGAGTAGAGGACTATAGAAGAATTTTTTTATACTTTTGCATTATCATAACGACTCAGTTATTGCTAACAGGAATCATAGAAATAAAATCAATAATGATACTAATTAATCATCACTTTAATTAATCACATTTATTTAGATTCATTAGTTTTTTTAAATTTTTATTTATTATTTATACACGTTATGAAAAACAACATACATTATCTCCGTCTGTGGAAATCCATATTTAAAAAGAGATAAATTCATTTGTTAGTTTTTAGATTTCAAAAATAGAATTGATTTGTGAATTTTAATAAATAGAAAAGGTTCTCTAACTTGTGCAATATGTATATGTACAAAAAAATAGTCATATTGACATTGAGTAATAACTAAACAAATTCATACTAAATGAATAAAAAATAGCTTATATAGCACATATAGAAATACATTATAAAACATTAGATTATAGCTCTTACCTTATAATCATAAAAAACATCATTTGTTAAATGATGTTAAAACCATGTAATACATAAAAAATATTCACGAAAGACTAGTAATGTATAGAGAAGAAGAAACATATTTTTAACAAGAAAAAAATTGTATATGGTAGGACATTATTCAAATAGCTGGTTAATTGATGATTGTATTTCAAATTGTGTGTTAGCTGAAAATAATTGCTTTTATGATGAATAAATTACTTTTTATTCGTCAACGATATTTTTTAGTTTCATTTTATTTTCGTTTCCTTGAAATCAATAGAGCTATAATAAGGGTCGAGCAGTTTTCCGTTCGGTCGACACGGTGCCAGATTGGCACAGGTTTGGCTCGTAATTTATTGTCAAATACGAAGGATAGGTCGACAAAATCATTGCAAAATGGCACGACATCGGTACCGTTGTCGACACCATTTGTTGGGACCGATTTGGCACAACAATGTATACTGGGTGGTATCTACAGTCAACTGCTATGATGAAAATCTGTTTTGAGCCATGAAGAATATTTCAGCTGAATGTAAACGTATTGTTTTTAAGCATTCGATGAAACGATAAGCGATACACTCTCCTTGTACGAAAGTTGTGCCAGTTTTCTTCGCTCAGCCATACAAAGTTCAACGAAATAAAATATTACTACCCGCATAAAAACAATCCACTGCATCCATAGACCCGCAAAAAAATGTCCCACATTGTGACGCAACTCGCAACTGCTCCAGCACGTGATCTTGGCTACGGCATGCCCTCGAAAAAAATATCGACCGTAAAAAATTGAATTATCTATGAGAGTCAAATCATCTACGACTACTACCACTACTACTCCGGGTGGCGCAGAGTGTCATTCGAACCTGCAGATTCACGGCGAAGAATGCAAAATGAGAGGTTCATCGACTCGCGATCTTGTTAACCCCATTTCACGACGCAGAGCTAAGCTCGACGTTGTCATCGCCGGTGCCACAGCATGCGGAAAGCTCTCACAAATTACACACCACCGCTAAATGCTTATTTAATCGTTTGCCGCTGCTAGGAGGGCCCGATAGGGGCTTTACGGATGTAGTGTGTACAGTGCAGTAATTAAGGGTGAGCAAACAATAAAATGGGCTTCTAAATGTCTACCTCGGTTTATGCGTTGCCATTTGTTGCTCTTGCGCGCGGTGGTCTCGATTTGAATAAGGTGCCACAGCTGGTGGGAGCCGGAGATGTGTGAACCTGCAGCAGCGCAGGCACCGGTTGATATGGCGGTGAGAATGGTAATAATTAAAACGAAATGTGGCACTTTGACCGAGAGTACTCGAGATAACGACGTGGCGTTACGCAATCCCGCGGAGGTGAGCGCAAATTGTCTAAAAGGGTGAGATGTTGGTAATTGGGTGTTTGGATTTACAGGGAAATTTTCTGCATTTTACTTTTTTATGATAATAAGAGAAAAATGACTTGGGAAACCATAGTTGAAGCTCCTATACGTCTTGTCGTCTCCTAAAACGATTTTCAATCACAAAAGACAATATTTTGCACGCAAAATTCCCAAGCGCCGAGCAGAGAAATAAACGACAGACTCATCTTATCATTTTGCAATATTATGACCGACTGTTTCCATCCGATGGCTGATTTCGCTTTCTGTGACCGCGCATCGAACGACCGTCAGCAGCGGAAGCCCCAACTGAGGCGACCTACTCCAACAGGCCAAAGGCAGGGGGATTGAATTGGATGTTTGCTTGCGGACGCTATTCGTTTGACGTATGCGCGTGACATCTTGATCGAAAATCAGCCATCAACACAAATGCTCCCGGGAGACTTTAAGGGCAAGCGACAACGAACCTTTTCATCATATCAATTTCATAAATTAATCAGCCTTTTTATTCATTTACAGTGCAATTGACCAGTGTTGCGAGATGACCCAATGAGGTTGTATTGGAACAGCTGTGGAAATTTTCTATTGCTCTACGTGGGAATATCAGCTGTTCGCCACAATAGGTCAATCAAAGCTGTAAGCAATCTTCTCCATCCCTCATTCGCATCTCACGCTTCAACTCAACGAAGCTGCCAACTTATCCCACCGAAAGAGGAGTCTTGGAGAGCAATGGAGAGGGGCAAAACCAGACATTGTCCGTGGTTGCACAAACTGTTTGCATCTTTCTTCGGACACATTGGGCGCACATTTTTGCAAGGGGTTGCGAAGAGATGTGTCCACCAAGCGGTAGCGCGTGATTTGTTGTATCATTCGTTTCCATAAAATTTTGAGCTAGCGTTTATGTGTATGCACGCGAGCTCGATGTGGATTAATAGGTGAGTACGAGCCGCTGCTGACCGAATTTGGCGTTCGGTTGGACTATATATGTCGCCTGTATAACCGATACTGGCCATAAGAATGTGAAATATGGGATCCATTTGATCGTTACAGTATCTGTTTCATGGTGGCATAATTTTCAATCACGCAAGGAGAGAACTGTTATAACGCTTAATGGGTTATTGTTTTGAACGAATGCACTTTGGTGCATTATGCAATCAGCGATTATAAATGGATTTGAAGAAAATACATATTTTTAAAAACTCGATTCAAAATTTAAATTATCACAAACAAAAAAAAACCTTGTTTATCTTTTCATAAACCCAACTGTTGCAGTAGGAGATGTGTCATACGTCGGTTCATTCTTGATTTTTTTAACGATACGATAGTGTTCTTTCATTATTAATTTGGCCATAGTATAAATTAATGTTTTTCCTTTTCTGTGAAATTACTGCAATGTAAATGTTTGTACGTCGTTGCAATGAAAAAAAAAGAATAAGTAGAATAAAGTTGTCATATTTATTTATTCGATCTGGTTATTCTCTTCTTGAATGATACTAACGTTCCTAGAGGAACTTCTCCGTCTCTACGTAGTATTACTTGCGAATGGTTTATTTGTACTTATTTAAGATTTCTATGCCAAATATCATACCTTGAATGTATTTTTAGTGACAAGTTCTAGAATTCGCGTGGACACAGTACAACTCGGAAGAAAAATCTTTGGTAAAAACAGTAGGTTATATCTGTGGTATAACCGCAAGGGTGACATAGGACTATCGTTGATTTAGTGATCATTTGTTTGATGTTGTATCTGAATCAATTCATAATGAATGGATGAATGAATAAATTGCAAGATTGCTGAAAGTTCTTGTAAATCTGTGAGCGGATGAGTATATGTATAAAATTATCATATATATTTAGAAAACTTCAATTGAACTTTTCCAAAGTTGTGAAGTGCTCCTGAAAAGAACCGGCTTGGTGTTATGTGGACCTGAAATGAGTGATTGCCAGATGGTTTGATTGGTGAGCCCATGTACGAAACGAAACAATTAGTATAAATAAAGTCATAACAAGATTTATGTAAATGTGTGTGTATGGGTATGTGTATGTGGTGGGTGCTCCGATGCATCAAACGGAACCAATTTTCTGGCCAGGTCAGGCCAGGTGATGAATCTCTCGATCCCTCGATTCCTCGCCGTCCAGCTCGTCCAGTTCGTTCCGCTTGTTCAGCTCGTTCAATAACGATGTTGTCTTGTCGATGTTCTCACGAAAAATGAATGTTTTTCACCACCAGAATATCGCTTAAGTATGCTTTTTGTCCGTGATTGAATCGAAAGAAGGTGTGGTTTACGATGGCAATTTGCAAGGCAAACTAGAGGCGAATGAACTCTCTGAGTTTGAAACTTTCGGCGACTGAGCAATAATCGATTGAAAATTATGTTTTTCGCGATGCGAAACATTTTCCGTTGCACGCGCATCCAATATTGGAAACGAACATATCCTACTGATGGGGAAGAATAATCTTCAGAAGCTTTCCTGCTAATTGAACTTAATTGAAAAATCAAAAAACAAATGTATTTGGTCGCAGCGTTATATATTAGGAAACATTTAAAAAAAACTCTTTCGGATGAATGTATTTTTCAATTCCTAGGGGAACTGGCAGATTATTTTTCAGCAACAATAACATTTTCTCAGATTCTCTTCGATACTCGAAGCCCACCAGTGGTTAATGCTAACTCGATAAGCACCTGTTAATTGCACTTGATTGAAAAATCACAAATTCAAATGTATTTGGTCGCATATGTTATATGTTAGAAAACATTTTAAAAAAACTCTTTTGCATGAATGTATTTTTCAATTCCCATGGGGAACTGGCAGATTATTTTTCAACAACGACAATATGTTTCCGGAATCTTCTCGATGCTGGATGGCATTTAAACAAAAGAATTTCCGCACGTATATATGTGTGTGTGGCGGCTGCCACGATGTCTCAAACGGAACCTTTTTCCGATGCTGATACTCTCTCGGTCGTCTTCTCTTTTTCTTCTGACGGCTTTTTTGCGCTCCCTCACAGTTCCAAACTGAATGCGTTTCAGGTCAGGAATCTTCTCGATGCTGGATGGCATCCAAACGAGAAAAGTTCCGCGCGTGTATGTGTGTGTGCGGCGGCTGCTCCGATGTCTCAAACGGAACCGTTTGTGGCATCACTCTCCTCCTGATGGATTCCCTTCTGACCTAAGGTGCACCATAAGTCTCTTGGTGACACCGTTCATCAGCGCTTTCATGATGAACTTCACCACAACAGCGACAACATGCTCCAATCGCTGTTCAATTAGAACTGAGTGGATTTACGAGCGGCGCTCGCTTATATACCGATTGGTGATTTCAATAGCCTGTTTTGAAAGCAATTTTAAGGCTATTGAAACAAGTTTTTGGATGAAAAAGTAACAAGTATATAACGCGTAGACATTTTATCTTTCGAATGAAGTGTTCATCATACCATTTCGTTCAGTTATTTAGAAGCTATTAACGCTCAAAATTTCGGTCTCCGGCGTAACGCTTTCGTTTTCGAAACTTCGATTTTACACCCCGGTGTAGAAATGAAAGACATAGTCCTACGTCAAAACTCTCCCGGTCAGCACATCAACCACTCAGCTATGGATACACACTCGATCTGAACCTTTTAAATCTCAGTTTTTCATTGTTCAGTTGTTCGTTAGTTCAGAAGACGTTTAGAGAAGGTGAGCTAATAATGTACCCAGTTGCGAACTATCCAAAAACATGAAGGGCCTGATTCTCGAATATACTTCACGGTGGAAACGAAATAAACGGCACTCCACTGAACTACGTTTTACGAGTTAGTGAAGTGTGGAAGATAATAATGAGTTTTCAGGCAGAATGAGCACTTTTCAAATAAAAATCATTAACTTCTTCGTATCAAACTGGTATTCAATGTGAATGGAAAACTTTGTTCTCGTCATGTGGTATAATAACCTCATACAAAAATTTTATCCGAAGATAATTTGATATTATAATGATAAGTTTTAGTGGGAAACTAATTACATATCCAGATGTCGACACCGTACCGTTGTCATCGCGGATACATTTCATTTCGTTTCCACCGTGAAGTGTATTCGAGAATCAGGCCCTAAGTATCTAAATCTGCATCATTGTAGACAATTCCATTTTCCTGGAATCTT
Organism: Toxorhynchites rutilus septentrionalis; assembly: GCF_029784135.1. Lineage (NCBI taxonomy): Eukaryota > Metazoa > Arthropoda > Insecta > Diptera > Culicidae > Toxorhynchites > Toxorhynchites rutilus. The sequence goes on from NC_073746.1 coordinate 115,781,790, forward strand.
CAACATTGTTAAAACAAAGATAGTATCCCGAGTTTGGATCATTCAAGTTTAGTTAGAACTTTCCAGTACTTACAGGTTACGATCGGCCGTAGGTTGTTTGCTCCAGTTTATTGCGAGTGGTAACCAATAAAAATCCCCTATAGCATTATCATATTCGCACAAATATCTGCACCTGCGTCAACAAAATTATTCAACAACATGCGTTGCCTGTTACGGCAATCAAACATCGAAGTCGTTAATTGACGGAACATGACTGCCGGGGATGTCGTGTGCCGATTCGGTAGCACCCGATGATGATTCGTTCCGCACGTAACACAATTCGCACCCACGGTCTAATAAACTGTTTTGGCAGATTCGTCAAATACAGGTGCTGCATGTCCTAATCGAAATGAAAATGGGTAAATTTTTTTAGACATTTTTTTTTTGCAACACACGAGGGTTTTACATTTTTCCTAACCGTTATCTAATGTGATGATACAATTTTTAAATAGGATTGATTGAGATAGATCTTTCGTGAATATTTCGAAGATACGAATTGAAAAACTAAAAATCGAACACGTCACGAAAACTGATCTAATTATGAGCGCTTGCCACGAATGCGATTAAGTCGATTTAGCTGATTTACTATTGAGGTGTCAACACAGTTTGCAACAGGTTTGACACGAGAGTTATTTCATCAATTGTTCTGCAGAATTTCAACATATTTGACATAAATAATCCATCCACTATTTGAAACCGTCGATTCATTCCTAATGCTGATATCACACACATACACACGCTTAGCTCGATACAAAAACGGGAAGGATTGAAGAACTAACATCGATTTTGGCTTTTCGTTGAATACTTCCCATACTTTTCTGAATGAACATGGAATGGGTGTATAATTTTTTTTCAAAACCTCAAATAAAAATACTCGACTAGTAGAGCATAGTAGATCATGAAAAATCCAAATCCGAAATGGCCACAGTCCCCAAATAACCAACAACTTTTTGACGTAGAACTACGTCTTTCAGGAAGGGTGCCAAATCAGAAAACAGGTCACGTTTTGACGTAGGACTACGTCTTTCATTTCTATACCGGGGTGTAAAATCAAAGTTTCGAAAACGAAAGCGTTACGCCGGATACCGAGATTTTGAGCGTTAATAACTCTTAAACAACTGAACGAAATGGTATGATATACACTTCATTCGAAAGATAAAATGTCTACGCGTCATATACTTGTTACTTTTTCATCCAAAAACTTGTTTCAATAGTCTTAAAATTGCTTTCAAAACAGGCTATTGAAATCACCAATCGGTATATAAGCGAGCGCCGCTCGTAAACCCACTCAGTTATAATTGAACAGCGATTGGAGCATGTTGTCGCTGTTGTGGTGAAGCTAATTTCGTTCATCATGAAAGCGCTGATGAACGGTGTCACCAAGAGCCTGTTTGTGCACCTAAGGCCAGAAGGAAATCCATCAGGAGGAGAGTGATGCCACGGTTCCGCTTGAAACATCGGAGCAGCCGCCACACACACATACATGCGCGGAACTCTCGTTGCTATCATCGTTGCTGAAAAATAATCTGCCAGTTCCCCTGGGAATTGAAAAAAACATTCATGCGAAAGAGTTTATTTTAATGTTTTCTATCCATATAACACTGCAACCAAATATATTTGATTTTGTGATTTTTCAATCAATCGCAATTAACAGGAAAGCTTCTGAATATGTTGTTTCCCCATCAGTGGAAAATTTTCGTATCCAATATTGGATGCATAACATGAAAAACGGAAAATGTTCCACATCGCGAAAATCAAGTGATTTTCGAGCGATTATTTGCTTTCTACCCATATAATGCTGCGACCAAATACATTTCGTTTTGGATTTTTTCATCAAGGCCCCACCCACCCATTACTTAAGCTTACTGTATACTTACTTTGATGTTATTCGTTTCTCTCTCAGGGTAAGCTACGAATATAATAAGGGTGGGGCTTAGATTCTATACTTTTATGGTTTATAAAATGATGCTTTCTTTGCTTTCGTTCATTTCTTACTCTATTCTCGCACCGTGAGGACTCGTTTGGTTGGGACCAAGCAGACAGCTCGTTAGTCTTTCGGTGGTAAGGCACACGAAAGCAGCTCGGATAAGCGCACCAGCCGCAGGATAGGTGAAGAAGCCACTTCGCTATCGACCGGGAACTTTGCGTGAAATTCATCGCTATCGGAAGTCGACCGAATTGCTGATCCGCAAGCTACCTTTGCAGCATTTGGTTCGTGGAATTGCTCAGGACTTCAAAACCGGCTTGCGTTTCCAAAGTTTCGCGGTTATGACGCTGCAGGAGGCCTATTCGAAGATACAAATTTGTGTGCTATCTACGCAAAACGCGTCACATCATGCCCAAGGACATTCAACTGACCCGTCGGATCCAAGGAGAGGGTGCTATATTAGCTTAGCATATAATCAACGGCCCTTTTCAGGGCTCCAAATTTGATGGATTAGAGTTCAGAAAAGTTTTTTGCAGGCCAAACAGAAACGAGAATTTTCGTTTGGATGCCACACAGCATCGAGAAAATTCCGGAAAGATCTAATCGTTGCTGAAAGATAATCTGCCAGTTCCCTGGGAATTGAAAAATGCATTCATGCGAACAAGTTTATTTTAATGTTTTCTAACCATATAACACAGCGACCAAACACATTTGATTTCGTAATTTTTCAATCAAGTGTAATTAGCTGGAAAGCTTCTGAAGATTATTCTTTCCGAATAGTAGGATATTTTCGTATCCAATATTGTATGCGCGCGCAACGGAAAATGTTTCGTATCGCGAAAATTATATAATTTTGAATCGATATTTGCTCAGTCGCCGAAATTTTCATACTCAGAGAGTTCATTCTCCTGTAGTTTGCCTTCCAAATTGCCATCGTAAACCACACCTTCTCTCGATTCAATCACGCGCGAAAAGCATCTTAAATGAATACCTTAAATGATATTCTGGTGGTGAATTTCATTCTCATTTCATTTTTCGTGAGGCGTCGTGCACAAATTACGTAACGCGATAAGGGGGGAGGGGGTAGAAGTTGCGTTACTTTCTGTGTATTAGAGATAGGAAATTACGTTACGTAAGGGGGGGGGTGGTTCAAAATTCGGATTTCTAGCGTTACGTAATTTGTGCACAACGCCTGAGGACATCGACAAGACAACATCGTTACTGAACGAACTGAACGGCGAGGGATCGAGGGATTCATTACCTGGCCTGACCTGAAATGCAATCAGTTTGTTTTAACTATGAGCGAGCGCAGAAAAGCCGATCGATCAGAAGGAGAAGAGAAGGTGACCAAGAGAGTATCAGCATCGAAATACGGTTTCTCGGGAAGACATCGAAGCAGCCGCCACACACACACATACACGCGCTCAACTCTTTTCGTTTGCTGGTTATCGAGAAGAAACCTGGAAAGAAATGATCGTTGCTGAAAAATAATCTGCCAGTTCCTCTTGGAATTGAAAATTACATTCAAGCGAGTTTATTTTAATGTTTTCTATCCATATAATACAACGACAACATTTTGTGATCAAGTGCAGTTAGCAGGAAAGCTTCTGAAGATTATTCTTCAGAGCAAGGTTTTTTGTATCCAATATTGGATGCATAAAACCTTGAGCCTCCAACGTAACGATCTCGTTTTTGAAGTCCCCCAAATATTCATTTATTCATTCATTCAGAATGGATTTAGATTCAACTTCAAACAAATGATCTCTAAATCAACGATAGTCCTACGTCACCCTTGCGGTTATACCATAGATATAACCCACTTCCTGTTTTTATGAAATAAAGTTAACGTTAATAACTATTTTCACTGTGAACGAATTCTCATGGATTGCATACCGATCGAATCGGAAATTCTCTAAGATTTGTTTGATATGCTATAGATTATAATTCGCTAATCTCTAAACGGTTTAAAATCGAGAAAACTGGAAGAACTTCCTTTTTTCCCATACATTTGTTCTGCCGATTTGTGTGCTAACCCTAACCGTATTTCGAATGCTTATAACCCGAACATTTCTTAATAGATCGGAAAGATGTTTGCACCAATTGATAGGAAATATTTCTACGCGTCTATCACAATTAATAAAATATTATTTTTCATGAGATGAACAATTGAATAACTGTAAAATGTTAAGCGTTATCTAAACACCCCAACTGTCAAGTTTTGATTTACGGTTTCCCCAACACAGACGTCAAAATCGATGTACCTGTGGAAATCCGCTTTGCAAATATACATGCAGTCCTAGGCATCATATGAAACGTAAAAGGACGTTCATCAAATTCATTTGTAACGAAGAACATAATCAATTACAAAAATTTAGATGCATTCTAAAATAATATTCAAAGTGGTAAACAAGTGGATTGCACAATATACGAGGGTCGTTCGAAAAATAAGTTTCAGTGCCTCAGAAATCGCGGAAAAATAAAGTTATCACAAAAACAAGGTGATTTTCGTAATCTACGTTTTATTTTCTATTTTTCTACATAATCGCCGTAAAGTTCGAGGCATTTTTCATAGCGTGGCACGAGTTTTTCTATTTCGAGCGCGAAGTGCGTAGCGTCCAACTTTTTGAAGTACGATGTAACTGTGCAACGAAATTCTTCAGGGTATCGAATTGTTGACCGCCGAACGCCTGTTTCATCACCGTACTATTGTGAAGTTTTGAACCGATTAAGAACCGCGATTAAGAACAAAAGGCCAGGTTTATTGACAAAAGTAGTGTTCCTCATCTACGATAATGCGCGGCCCCATTCTGCTCGCGTAACTCAAGAGCAATTGAAAAAATTCAAATGGACTGTGTTCGAGCATCCTTCTTACTCCCCAGGCCTCGCCCCTAGCGACTGTCACTTATTCCCGGAACAAATTCGTGACGTAGTTACATCGTACTTCAAAAAGTTGGACGCTATGCACCTTGGTTTTTGTCCTAATTTTATTTTTCCGCGATTTCTGAGGCACTGAAACTTATTTTTTGAACGACCCTCGTAATTGCGTAGTTCTACGTCGAAAACATGCGGTCGTGTCCTAGATACAACCCCTTACAATTTTTTAAAATGGTTTCATTCAACACAGTGATGTCCATATCGTCTGTGTAGTGAGGAGAAACTAAAATTCATCCATGTTTTTCGACATCCTCAACGAGAGCGCTCCTCTTTGGTCTATAATCACCATAGTTCTAGATAAGTGCGTGCGCAAGATGATGAAAGATAAGTTTTTTTTCACTCAACACTCAATCGCGCTAGAATGTGGAAAGAGAGCGCACAAACTCTCTACAGTGGTGAGCTCTTATCTGTGCGCTCTGGCTGGTGCTCTGGCTAGCTCTCTGGTGGATGCAAACAGAACAGAACAGCGCTTTGGTTCGCTGAAAAAAGAAAAACCAAAGCGAAACATACATGTGGATTATATGTCGAATGAGATTTTACCCTTCAGTTTACTCTTCAGTGCACCCCTCAGTGTGGCTGAGTGCGGCTAAGCGCGCTTTAGTGCTGGACACAGGTTTTCGCACACTCGAGCTCTCAAGAGTAAAGAGAGTGTAAGAGAGTGTGACTCATTCGCACCAGGATTTCTCCCAACTAGCGCACGCCGGGTCTTTATAAAGGGTGTGTCACATCAAATTGCATCACGGAAAAAACGCTGTAGAAATTTAATTTTTAGGAATTATATCTTCAGCTTTCGCTTATAATCAGATAAGAGTGTATAGATCACGTTGGTGATCTATACACTCTTATCACTTCACTGCTTCACTGTAAATTTTTCATAAATATGGAAAAATGTCGTCGAACGAAAAAGAGCATCGTGAATTAATCCTGCGCACTCATTTCGAGAATCCGGAGTTGTCACATCGGGACATCGGTAAGATGCTGGGAATCGTCCAATCCACGGTCAGCAGAGTACTAAAACGATACTTCGAGAACCTAACCATCGACCGGAAGGTGAAGAACGGCAAAAATGGATGCTCCGTCAGTGAAAAAGATCACAAGCGCGTAGTTAAGCAGTTTAGACGTGATCCGAGAAGTTCGGTCCGGGATGTCGCCAATAAGCTGAATTTGTCAAGTTCATTCGTCCAGCGGACCAAGCAGCGGGAGGCCCTGCGTACATACAAGGTTCAGAAGGCTCCTAACCACGACGAAAGGCAAAACATGGTGGGGAAGACGCGAGCCCGGAAGGTGTACATCGAAATGCTGATGAATCCGCATTGCCTGGTAATGGACGACGAAACCTACGTCAAAGCGGACTTTCGTCAGCTGCCGGGCCTGTTGTTCTTATCCGCAGAGGACAAATTCAGCGTTCCGGAGGAGATTCGCAAGCAGAAACTATCCAAGTTTGCCAAAAAGTACATGGTGTGGCAAGCGATCTGCTCTTGCGGAAAGCGGAGCGCCCCCTTCGTGATGACCGGCACGGTAAACGGGCAGGTTTAGCTTAAGGAGTGCCTACAGAAGCGCTTATTACCACTATTGAAGCAGCACGAGGGCCCGACCATCTTCTGGCCGGATCTCGCTTCGTGCCACTATTCAAAGGACGTGTTGGAGTAGTACGAAGCCAACGGGGTCACCTTCGTGCCAAAGGAAATGAACCCGCCCAACGCGCCGGAGCTTCGCCCAATAGAGAAATATTGGGCGATTATGAAGCAGGCCCTCCGGAAGAACCCAAAAGTTGTCAAATCGGAGGCGGACTTCAAGAGAAAATGGATTTCTGTTAAAAAAAAACTACAACCTGACGTTGTACAGAACCTTATGGACGGGGTAAAGAGGAAGGTGCGAGCATACGGGCTTGGGCTCGAAGTATGAATAAAAAGAAAATGCCAAAAGTTGTTTAATAGTTTTTATTTTACTGTCTAAAATTTTCAAAAGGATCGGTCTACTGGGCGAATTTCTACAGCGTTTTTTCTGTGATGCAATTTGATGTGACACACCCTTTATATTCGCCGGTGAAAGGGAAAAGCGCATGGTTTCTCTTCGATGAGTGATGACTGTATCCTCAATTTAGGCATGAAACCCGCGCGGGGGTATCATTTCAATGAAAATGCTATAACTGATTCAGCCTGACCTGTTTGTATGTATGTTTGAATGTATGAAGGGTTGTCCCACATTAATAGAAATTTGACCCCGTTCCTGTTGACTGATTGATCTGCACATTTGATCTTGATTTGTAACACACCTTTATCTCTGCTGTCATTATAAAACGTATGAATCCAATGAAATCCCATTTGGCCACCGTTGAAAAATGGCTGAATGGCTTGACTTGGAGAACATACTACATTATGAACAACATAAATTCAAAACGGTCGCCGCCACAAAATGGTCGACTATGTACTTTTTTTGCAATCCCCTCAATATCGGTATCAAATGGAATGATTTGACTAGTAGAATACAGTACATCATTGAAATATTCCGAAGAAAATTAGGTAAGAAATAAAAATTTTACAAAATGATTTTTAAATGTTGATCAAACGCGTTCTCCAGTAGTTGGCGCCGCCCGATGAGCCAAGCTTGTGCGACCCAGATGGTAAGGAAATTTGTGGTCGGTTCACGGACCACGACATTTTTTTCAAATAACGGCATGTCGTGTACTATAGACAACAGGTAGATTCAATTTCTATAGCTTAATTTGAAGAGCAGACCATAAGCAATCAAAATTGACAAACAGATTTTCCACCTTTTAGATTTAACTCATTCTACATAGAGGCATATTTTCCCTTTTTTCTTTTTTGAAGCATTGGAGCACTGGTGCCAAAAATCTAGGAGGAAGGAATCAGGGAAAACAATAAGTTTTCCATGCAAGCAAATCGTCAGCGTTGTTTCACCTTTCATTCAAAGGTATTGCAAATTCGGTTGATAACACTCATCCTGATATCCAAATGGAGTTCGGTTCAGGACCACCTTCCTCTATACACTTACCTCACCTCGATGACATTAGTGTTCCTGAATTTGTTTCGTCCTCAAGTTAGTTTTTATTTTCAAACTAAGTAAGAGTTGTAAGATAACACGTCTTGATATGTGTTCTTGATATGTTCTAAGCTCGAGTCGTCAGACTAATCGATCTCTCATTCTATAACCCATGGAATCAAGCTTTTATTTCCTTAAAGCTAAACAAGTAAACCAGTAAACAAGCTGAAAGCAAAAAAAAATCGCCAGTCAAAGACATAGAATCTTAAGTAAAAGAGCATGTCATCTTCTGAATGCAAAATACTTCATGTCGTGAAATTTTCGGCGTTTTGTAGATGTGGGAGTGTAGAAGTATCCTTTATTTGTATTTTGATCCTTGCTCTTCAATTCTGAAAATGGTGTCCCAGTAAACCGAACAATATTTGAAAATTTTGCTCGCGCAACGCGATGATCCAAATTTCGCATGCGAAATTGTTAAACTTGTTCAATGTGGCCAAATCAACTGTAATGAAGCTGATCAAAATTATCGTGAAACGTTTATCGAGTGCCAGGAAGCCTGGATCGGGAGGAAATCGAGATTTGCAGCTACGACGAAAAAAATGACCATCATTTCGAGCGAGAACCCCAACCTCTCAATGCGAGAAATCGTGTACAAGTTGAGAGTTTCGCACAGTTTCGTTCAGCGAGCCAAGAATCACGGCCATGGCCAAACAACGATTCTGGAAGTTTATACGAAGTTGCTTACAAAGTTCAATTGCGTCGTTATGGATGACCAAACGTACGTGAAGTTAGACTTCTAGAGCTTCTGGACAGGAGTTATACACGGCGACGGAGAAAATGGTTTTTAAGGACATGCAACTATCCAAGCTCCCCAAAAGCTTGGCAGTTCATAAGCACCTGCTGCTATAAAAACAATAGTTCATCGCCACCGGGACCCTTAATCATAAGGTATACATCAAGAAATGTATGTTGTCTCACCTCTTAACACGACAAACCCGTTCTGTTTTGGTCGGATTCGGCATCCTGCAATTCTAGAAAGAAGGTTATTGGAGGGTATACTAAGATTAACGTGATGGTGGTTCCCAAATAACAAAACCCTCCAAACACACCAGATTTCTGCTTCATAGGAAGATAGTGGATAATTTTCAAGCAGAACTTGAAGAAGACGCAAGAAAAAAACAGGAAGTGGGTTATATCTATGGTATAACCGCAAGGGTGACGTAGGACTATCGTTGATTTAGAGATCATTTGTTTGAAGTTGAATCAAAATCCATTCTGGATGAATGAATAAATGAATATTTGGGGGACTTCGAAAACGAGAGCGTTACGTTGGAGGCACAAAGTTTTATGCATCCAATATAGGATACGAAAAACCTTGTTCTGAAGAATAATCTCCAGAAGCTTTTCTGCTAACTGCACTTGATTGACAAATCACAAAACCAAATGTATTATATGGATATTTTATGGATAGAAAACATTAAAATAAACTCTTTCGCTTGAGTGTAATTTTCAATTCCAAGGGGAACTGGCAGATTATTTTCCAGCAACGATTAGATATTTCCACATATTCCTCGATACTGGAAGCCCACCAGTGGTTAATACTAACTCGATAACCACCTGTTAATAGCACTTGATTGAAAAATATTTGGTCACAGTGTTACATGGATAGAAAACATTAAAATAAACTCTTTCACATGAATGTATTTTTAAATTCCCAGAGGAACTGGCAGATTATTTTCCAGCAATGATTAGATCTTTCCGAAACTTTCTCGACGCTGAATGTCATCCAAACGGAAAGAATTCTGTCGTGTATGCGTGTATGTGTCGATCCTTCACCGTCCACCTCGTCCAGCACGTTAGGCTGGTTGGCGATGTTGTCTTGTCGATGTCCTCACGAAAAATGAATGCGTATCACCACCAGGGTATCGCTTAAGTATGATTTTTGTGTATGATTCAATCGAGAGAAGGTATGGTTTACGATGGAAATTTGGAAGGCAAACTAGAGGCGAATGGACTCTCTGAGCTCGAAACTTTCGGCGACTGAGCAATAATCGATTGCGTGCGCATACAATATTGGATACGGAAATATCCTACTGATGGGGAAGAATAATCTTCAGAAGCTTTCCTGCTAATTACACTTGGTTGAAAAATTACAAAATCAAATGAATTTGATCGCTGTGTTACATGGTTAGAAAACATTAAAATAAACTCTTTCACATGAATGTATTTTTAAATTCTCAGAGGAACTGGCAGATTATTTTCCAGAAATGATTAGATCTTTCCGGAACTTTCTCGATGCTGAATGGCATCCAAACGGAAAGAATTCCGCGCGTGTATGTGTGTGTGTAGCGATGTCTTCCCGGGGAACCGTTTGTGGCATCACTCTCCTTCTGATGGATTCCCTTCTGGCCTAAGGTGCACAAACAGGCTCTTAGTGACACCGTTCATCCGCGCGCTTTCATGATAAACGAAGAGCTTCACCACAACAGCGACAACATGCTCCAATCGCTGTTCAATTAGAACTGAGTGGATTTCCGAGCGGCGCTCGCTTATATACCGATTGGTGATTTCAATAGCCTGTTTCGAGAACAATTTTAAGGCTATTGAAACAAGTTTTTGGATAAAAAAGTAACAACTATATAACGCGTAAACATTTTATCTTTCGAATGAAGTGTTTATCATACCATTTCGTTCAGTTGTTCAGGAGCTATTAACGCTCAAAATCTCGGTCTCCGGCGTAACGCTTTCGGTTTCGAAACTTTGATTTTACACCCCGGTATAGAAATGAAAGACGTAGTCCTACGTCAAAAAAGTGTCGAAAGACAGCTCAAGCAAACTGGCCTTCTGTGGCGAACCAAATCGATGATAACCATAGATTAGATAGGTTAAGATACAAGTCTTTCGGTTGAACTATCCCTAGCTTAATTCCAGTTTCCACATTGAATCCCTTGGAATGATTCTATTTTATTCTCAAGTCTCTCTACCTCTGTGAACGCGTGCGTTTTTCAAACTATTGTGGACCTCCCAAGTTTAGGACTATGTCTTTGATTTCTATATTTATGTTGTGTTATATACCATTGGGCAGGAAGATTATCCATCAATTATTTTGACGTGGGACTACGTCTAACCGGAATATATGGAGGGTAAAATGAAAACCTAAACACAGAACATGCAGGAAAAAATGAAAGATTTCGAATGCTTATAGCTCGAACATTTCGTACTGGATAGGAGAGATGTTTGCATCACTTGATAGGGAATATTTCTACGCATCTATCGCAACTAACAAAATGTTGTTTTTCATTAGATAAACAATTGAATAACTGTAAAATATTAGGCGTTATCTAAACGCCCTAACTGCATCGTTTTGATTGGCCCGATTTATGGTTTCCCTAACACAGCCATCAAAACCAAGCAGCCTTGGGGAAATCGGCATTGCAAATACTTGAAAGTAGGGGGACTTTTGTTCTCATCGAAAAATGTTCCCTAACACAGACTTTAAAACCAAGCAGTGAAATCGGCATTGCAAACACACGAAAGAGCCTAGAGGCGAGTGAACTGAAAAGTTTAAACCCTCTTGAAGCCAAAAAGAAGAAAAAGAACACACGAAAGTAGGGGGAGCTTTTGTTCCTACCGAAATGTGTTCCCTAATAGAGATTTCTAAACCAAGGTGCCTGGAGAAATCGGTATTTCAAATTCATGCAAGTCGGGGGTATTTTTATTCCGACTGGAATGTGTCTCCCTAACACAGACTTCAAATCCATGAAGCGTGGGGAAATCGGCATTGCGAATTCATACAAATCGGGGGTATTTTTGTTCCGATTGAAATGTGTTTCCCTAACACAGACTTCAAAACCGAGGTTTCTGGGGAAATCGGCTCTGCAAATAAATGCAAACTGCGAGTACTTTTGTCCTCGCTTGTCTTTGTGCAGAGTGGAATATGTCTGTCCTAACATGATCTTCTAAACTTAGGAACCTGGGAAAATCGTGCAGCCACTAGAAGCGAATGAACTTCCCAGTTTCAAGCAAATTCGAGATTCGAGAAGTATGTACACTTTTAGGATGTAAACTTCAGAGGGAAATGTAAAATAAAATAATCGTTTGATAATTTATTTTGTCTTTATTGACAAAAAACTTAGGCTGAAACTTAGGCTGGTTCATCAAACGTTTGATAATTCTTCCGTACATATATTTTGTTCTAGTCATCATACCAAACGTAAAAGGTCCGTCATTAAATTTACTTGTAACGAAGAACAATCAATCACAATAAATGAATTGACTTTACACGGCATTTGTTCATTTTTTTCACTCACAGAGCAAATATATTGAACTCAATTGAATTTGGAAACTGTTTCATTCAATCAAGAATTTAATCAATACAAACGAATGATTGCTAAGCTAAGGTAGTTCCACGTGAACCTTGCGGTTATATCATAGATATAACCCACTCATTTTTTTCTTGAAACACGAGCAGAAAATGTAGTAAAAAAGTTAAACAAATTGACGTGTGTTTTTTCGATTGCTCGATTTCCTCCACGACGCAACGAACAATCTTTTTGCTTGCATTTCGGCATTAGCCCACAATATGAGTCGATGCGTAGTTGTTCTTGAGTTATTCTCTATTTTTCGGACAAACAGGCATTTATAAGTTGGTAGAATACATGGAGGGATGATCTTGGAAGATAGTTCAATCAATTCGGGCTCAATTCACGTCTTTATCGTGTAAATCTTGCTTCTAATAATAATAAATTATATTGTGATCCAGGATGTAATAATATTGAGCATGTTGTTAGGTTATGTAAAGAATGCAATTGATGAATTTAACTGGCTGCTGATTTAGAAAATCGAAAGGGTATACTCACGCATATCAGATTATGATAGCTTGGGTAGTCGCGATCTTAATATTATGTTCACCATATATGTTATCCTTAGAAGCCCGCTTCACATCCTCGAATGCACCTGCCCATTCTCCTTCCCGTTTCCTATACATAAGCAGAACTTAGCACCTAATGAGATCAGTTCACTACAGCAACTACACGAACTTCCCAAGAGAGCACTCATGGCCATAGGGTACTCAATATACATCACCTGGCTGTAAAGTTATGAAAATCCCCTACAAACTATGTTCCGGGCAACATGGCAACGAAGGAGAAAATGATATTTTTATTTATAATACTAGCTGACCCGGCAAACGTTGTTCTGCCATATAAATTGTTCCTAACGAATATGTTGGGTGTTAAATAAAACATAACTGATATATTAAGTAAGTGTGTTTGAATGTTTTAACGATCTATGAAATTAATCGAATGTGATCGATAAAGAAGAACGAATGAAACGATTTGAACGGATGTTTATATGTTTAATGTATTTCATTAACCCATTTTGTGCCAAGCGTTCGAAGAATCGAACTTTGATAATTTTTAATGCCTTTGGAAAGCCACCAAATTATAATGTTTTTGCACCAAAAGGAAGTTTAATTTATTAGCTACCACTTACCATCAATTTCGTTCAGTTTTGCATAACTTTATTGGGCACTAAATTTGATTTAAAGCAAGTATGCTATTGTGTGAATGTACCATATGTAATGGTATAGAAGGAATACTGGTGAATGGCAACTGTGTGTAATGTGCTAATTATAGATATGATAATCATGTGACATGTACACGATTAAAATTCGGCTCTGTTACAGCTAAAATGCTAATGAGCCTCAAATAAATAAATGGGATAAAAAAAAAGTATGTTTGGAAGGTGTTTTCAATTTCGATAAAAAAAACCGATAAAGTACACAAATACGTGAACTTTTCTACAGTATAACTGCGATAGAAGAACATACATAACAGCCGGGGAAATTGAGTGTTCAAAAAATCGAACGTTAACCATAACGGACATTTCTGTTCTACTAAATCAATACCAATACATCTGACCTCCGCAGCGCATTCTAGTTTGTTTACTTTGGAAGACGGAAGGTTTTTTCATTTTTTTCAGAAATTTCAATTGTGAATATTTGTTAGTATCAATTAACTCAGCAAATATTATCGAAAAATTGCATTTCTGTCCGTGATAACCTTAGGTGATGGCGGTCCGTAGAATTTCATGTGTGGAGGAGTTGGAGGAAATCAGTGCGTGGAAGAATGGTTCTGATGAGATTGCTGGGTGAATATTCTCCCGCCGGATTGGGTGGGTGATCTCATCGAAGAAGAAAACCTAAATAATGATTCTATTCAACAGGATAGTAACCTCCCAACCCTCTAGCCATTAATTTTTCGCAGCGTATTTGTACTTTGCAGATTTTGAAAAATGTTCGATTTTTCGGAAAATGGATAATCGGAAACAAATACTTGTTGAGCATTAACATTTTTCCACGAACAACAATCTAAATGAAAGCAATAGCATTCGCTTGAAAAAAAAAAGTCGGCCGATAATAAATTAAAACTACATGAAAGAAGAAAGGTCACATCTCACCATAGGTGGATCAATTCAGGTTTATACTTGGAAGCTTTCATTCCTCTGTGCTTGTTAGTCCCGAAATGTAAAATTAATGCATTTATTAATGCCGTACATTAGCTTACTGAAGTGACCTTCAGTTCACAGTATGTTTGTAATTGCAAGAAAAAGTGCAGGCTTCGGCCAATACTCGATTTCCCGCAAAATGGAAGTTGGGAAAAAAATAATTCTTGAACATTGGGGTTCAAATTCTGTCTCGTTGATGGAAAATACGCCCTTGTCATTTTCAAGATGAACGGCTAAATTTATAGCTGCTGGGTCATGTTCATGAATTGGGAAACCAAAGATACGCCAGGCAACTTCAATGGAGCTGATACAGAGCTAATTTTAGTTTGAATTTTTGTTTTAAAAGCGTTTTTTCCACCCTAATATCCATTTTGCATATTTGCTCCACAGAAATGGAACACAGAGCTCAATGTTGTCTATGTCGAATTGCATCGCAAGGTTGACACATTTGCATAACTTGATTGGACTTGAGTCGAACGGATTTCAGAATGCAAAATTGCAATCCGTACGGATAGCAATCGACTCTGACGCTGTTACGACGTTGCTCACGATAGCGTTTTTCAAGTGAATCTTCATCAAGCCACTTATGTTGATTAGATCATAGGAATCGCAGTCGTTCACTCTCTACCTTCGCTTACATGTCGATCATGATTTGTTGGTACAGCTCACGACATCATATAATGACATCATACGCTATACTTAAAATCCATCGAGCGCACTCCTTTATTTTATTCGTCTGATATAGCTATTCATAAACATTATTTCAAAATGATTAATGATGTTAATAATGAATGGAGTAGTGCTCCCGTGGCCGAGTGGTTAGCGTCATAACTAACATGCCGGGTGTTCGGGTTCGATTCCCGTTCTGGTCGGGGGAATTTTTCGTCAAAGAAATTTCCTCCGACTTGCACTGTGATCACGCGTATTCTAGAGCTTGCCACTCAGAATGCATTCAAGCCGTGTTATTTGGCATAGAAATCTCAACTAAGTACTAATAAAAATGACGCAAGTAATACTACGTTGAGACGGCGAAGTTCCTCTAGGAACGTTAGTGCCATTGAAGAAGAAGAAGAAGAATGAATGGAGTACCTGTAGCAGTAACATGTTGTCTAGTGTTTCTTGTACATCTTGTTCTTTCAAGACGGTCGGGCATTTTTCGTCAAAGATATATCTTGCATTTTCGGTCACACGCATTCTACAGCTTGCCACTCAGAATAAATTCAAGGCTTGTTATTTGGTAGAGGAATCTCAACTAAGTACTACTAAAAATGATGCAAGTAATACTACGATGAGAAGGCGAACGTTGAGAACGTTAGTGCTTTTGAAGAAGAACATGGAGAAAGTCGTATGAAAGATGTGCGTTAACGATGGATTCAAGATTATTGTTTTTTCTTCGAATCACATATTCTCGCGTCATTGTGCAGACACCTTCTATGATTTTAGTAACGCTTGCGCACTGAATTTAGACACGTGCTCTCCAGCAGATGTTTTATCAGAATTGGTGACAATAACGTGATTGCCATTTTGTAAACCGAGCAAGTGTGATTTGAAGTATTTCAATAATTCGTTGTGCTCATTCAAAAATACTTCCAGCTCGCGGGCGATATGCCTGGCTTTAGACGAAGTGAAGTTACTTGCGAATGTGTGGATGAAAGTTCGATCTAGCGCCATCTGTTATTTAACAACATAAATAAATTCGTTCTGTTTGAAAAACGACCAACGGTTAAATTTTTTGAATATTGTTTATACAAAACTACTAAAATCGCGATTGAAAAAAGGGTATGGGGTTAAAATTTTTTGTTATATGTATTGTTTGAAGCAAAATTTAAGGAAAAAAAATTCTGCATAGAGGCACTCTAATCGGTATTAAATATTTAGTAATCGGTATCCTAGCGGTATCGTATATAGTTTACAACCTATCCTCATGCTTACCAAGTTTTTTGTGCATAATTTCATCAAAATCGGTCGAGCCGTTTCAGAGGAGTTCGGTAACAAACACCGTGACACGAGATTTATATATATATATATATATATATATATATATATATATATATATATATATATATAGATATTTCAGTAGTCACATATTTTTTTGACTTAGGTTTATATTGATGTAGATTTTAACTATTTAGATTTGCGTTTAAAAATGATTAATAATAACTCCTTGTCTTCTTCTGCATAACTGAATAAACAGATGAAAAGGGTAGTAATGGCTTTAATGATAATTTTGTGTACCTTTTTGAACAGAATGTGGTTCCGGATTCTACCACGTTATCTCATCTAACCCGTTCAAAGGATACAGGTCCACATAAGAAGCGTTTTTTTTAGGACTTCCATTTGATGTATCGAAAGAGAAAAAAACACAGTTTTTGAACAATGACAAAACTCAATTCAAATGCAATTAATATACACAATCACAGTCCTATGTCAATATCCCGTCCGTGTCCCTAGGCCCAGACCCATCATCTTTTTTTTATAAAATTTCAACCAACGAAGAAAGAAATTACAATGAAAAAAATTAAACCTGTGTAACCAAACCTTTAAAAACACGTCTCGATTGCATTTTGGGAAACAAGTTCAAAGAATTCTTTTTTAGTATAAAATAAATTTTTAAAAATAGTCAAGTAACAGAGTAACGATTTTATTTCACCATCTCTCTAGTATACTTTGTTTCAATTTTGCATATTGATTAAATATCCAGTCTCACAAAAAAAAGGGAAATCACATAGGCGCCATTTGTCCTTCGTAAAACAAACCACGGTTCGTGATCTACGAATCATTTCGCAAATGTGAAAAACATTAACACCAGGTTTCCAAACACAATCAATCCATATCGCGTGACAATTCCATTTAGCATCAGTGCGCTAACGAGCGTTAAGAACACAACAATTATTTCATCAATTGGTGACTAAGCTAGCCATTACCGGTTAATTCACAAGCTGCAAATTTTTGCAACATTTAGCAAACAGCAAACGGTCTGACGCGCTATCTGTGCCCCACAGCATCCCATAGTGTGAGTTGTCGTAGTCGTGACGGAACTTTCTCCTATTGCAACAACATCCCTCGTGTTTGCAATCCTCTCACATGATCTTGATCGCGCCGAGAGTCTCGCAGATCACCACTCTGGCATTGCGATATAAAACAACACTCGACGCTCTCTCGCAGGTTATTCATTCCATCACAACCCATCGAGAGGCAGATTCACTCTCGGGTCCATCAGAGCGTCTGAAGCTCACCAGGTTCGTCGCTTCACCGAATCTCCCAGGGAGGACTTTTGCAAGCGCACGCGGATTCGCTCACGATTCTCCGAGCTGCGCGCGCGAAACCCACAACCAAAACCAGTTATTTCCAAGTGCGCATCCGGAGAGTAAACAAAGCGCGCGCGCGAGTACCACTCGCGGCAGGTATTGGGCTTCACCAGTATTGGTGCCAAAGCGTTCCATGTCTCAAATTTTACTTTCGGTGGTGAACTTTTAATTTCGTTAAAGCTCCCAAGAAGTGCTCGCGCAGAGACCAGTCACTTTGGAGTCGCCGCAGCGTGAGCACGCGAACCTTCCGACTTGCTCTGAACTCCCAGAGTGAGTGCGATACCGTTCCTGGTGTGTTCTGACGTTTACTGCCGCCGTAAGTTGTTGACGAGGTTCAACCTTGTGCGCCTAGGGAAGCAGGGTCCGGGTGCGAGTGCGAGGAACATAAGCTGTGTGTATCCTCCCTATTTGGGGGGCATAGTTTTTCGTTCAGACCAGAGTGATTTCTTGTGTGTGGTGTTAAGCGCAATAATTAATGTATGGATGTTCGATAATAGTGTGAAATTGTAAACCCATCTGGCGGAGAGTAAAAGGTGCTCGAAACGCGAAAAAGTGAAGTCTCGTCGTGTAACAATCAATAGCAGCTCGTATGTCAGGGGTTGCAAAATAAGATTTCTTCCACATTCGGAGATTTTGGAGTGATTGGATTTTAAGTACAGTGTGGAAAAGAACCAACTGTTGACACTTTTTCAGTGACTGACGATGATAACATCTTTTAAGGTTTAACAGTTGAGTTTCCTATGCTGAATTTGTTTTTCTTTCCGTGGATTTTCAGGATTTTGTGAAGAAGGTGAAAGTGTTTCCCGATCGAGACAACAACCAAGAGTCGCACGAAGAAAAGTGTGTATGAAATAGAAGTGATAAATCGAAGAAAGTGCAATCCAATCGAGTGCGCCTATAGGAGGAAGCCGTTCAAGATGACGAGAAAAAATACCAAACTGCTGAGCTTGAGGTAAGCGGGGTATTCTACGACTATGTTGTTGTTTTTGCGTTGTGAGCATATGTTCAGTAATCGCCTTCAGAAAAATCCGGAAGAGTTAGTTTTATTACGTTTCAATACGGAATCTCTCGGAGAATGTCACACTAAACTTGTCTGAAGTGGACTTTAAACCGACTTTTAAACCGTTCAACTTCTTTGATGCATTGAGATTAGTGGAATAATCTGGTTTTGGGGTGAGGTTTATTATTACCTATTATAGAAAAGGGCACATGAAAAATAACAAAGTATTTCATTCAAGCTACCTACATCTGAAAAAAAGACGAAAATCAATAAAAAGTTAACTTTTTTGAGACTATGTTCCTATTATTTCGAATTACGTTGGACTCTACTGATTCTACGCAGTTTAAACATGGAATCGCAGACCGTTGTGAAAAAATAGCATCTTCACATGAACCTGCGTACGAAGGATCTGAAAATCCTAACAATAATTTCAGAAAGTTGTTCCTTAGGAATATATTGAAATGGAATGGGTGATAACTTCAACTAATGAAAAATAGTTACATTTCATAGCATGAAAAACTACCGTTCCTATAGAATTAGAAGGTATTCGTGTAAGTTATGCATCACAGAATTCCACAAAATGATATTATATGACACATGACACATTTTGTCAGACAAAATTTCTTTGGTAGAAATTAGTTATTGTAAAGCTTATTATTTCATTGTCACTTTATTAAAGTCTTGAACCAATCAGCAAATATCGAAAATTTTAGCTCAATTCTTTCTAGGGCTTGTAACATACTCTCATGAAACTCCTGCAATAAGAAATTTCAGCGTAAACTTTTGATCCATCCGGATTTAGAAATGTGGTGCATATATATACATATTCCTAAAGGGATGAGCGAGAGTAGTGAGTAACCTGGCTACTGTAGTGGTTTATGTGAAGTTTCTACGTAATTTTCGTCTCGACGTGGACTTATTCTGCAACACGATTCTTCTAGAATCATCACCGGATGCAAAGCATATGAAGTTCCACGCTCTGGATTAGCTACAATCTCGTCTTCAAACTAACTCTGTTGTGCAAATCCAACATATTCTACATCTATAGCCATTGTTTCATTGGTAACTCATTTCACGATTGATCCGTCATAATAATCGACTACGCTCAGAACGGGTTCATCCGCTACCAACAGAAGCAAAACAAAGTGCTTTTACGATGGTGAGAGGCAAAACAAACAATAACACCTTGGGATTGAGCTGCGACAGGAATGCAAATAAACGTTCGCGCGAGGAACTGGATAAAATTGATGATAAAGTCGAAAGCCTATCGGGGCTTCTAGTGCGTATGCAGGACATGTTTAAGGACACAAACGCTAGGATTGATTCCTGTAAGCAAGATCTGCAGATGGACATTTCGACGCTACGGAATGATGTTCAGCTTTTCAAATCGGAGTGCAGCAGAGAAATCAACTGTCTATCTTCATCTGTAAACAAGATTCGTACTGATGTCAACCAGAACTATAATAGAGTACGTGCAATGGAGAAGAGTTCTGACTTGCTGTTGACTGGTGTTCCATATACTACAAATGAGGACCTAAATGAAATATCTCGGAATGTTGCGGTCGCCCTTGGTTACAATGAACAATGTAAGCCATTGATCTATGCCAAACGTTTGGCTAGGGGAAACATCTCGGTTGGCGCCACTCCACCAATTGCACTGCAATTTGCGTTCAAACTGGCTCGCGAAGACTTCTTTCGTCGTTACTTCTCATTGAGAAATTTGTCATTGATTCACCTTGGATTCAATGTTGACAAGAGAATCTATATCAATGAAAATCTAACGGAAGAAGTTAGGAGGATCAAAGGTAAAGCTATCAGCCTGAGACGATCGAGAAAATTACACACCGTATTTACTAAGGACGGATGTGTGTTTGTCAAAGCTACGGTTGACGCAGAAGCAGTTTTGGTACGTACGCTGGAGGATTCGTCGCAGTTTAATGATCGCTTCTGATGAAGTCGAAAACCTTTCCTTCGAAGCTTTTGTTTATTCCTTCTCAATTATGTCCATGAATCCTTTCCATATTACATCCTTCTCTCCATCCTTCCTAAAAGTAAGGGGGGACGGGTATACAGATGAGCTGAGGCGGCTGCTGTTCCTGTGCATGCTGTTGTTACTGCTGTTGCTGTTGTTGCTGCTGTTGCTGTTGTTCCTGCTTTTGCTGCTGTTACGACCACGTTGTGATAGATACATTCTTCACCAGAACCACTTCACAAATGTTAATTGAAATAATCGAAATACCAATGAATTGTTATACGAAAGATTACTCATTGCTCTATTCAATTGTTGATTCTAACGGGTTGGGCTATATGACGAATTTTTTGTGGTTTCCACTTCTTTTGTTTTGTTACGATGTTAGGTGATGGTGCCTACAATGCTCCTGCGAATGTTTGTATCCCTCGTATTGTGATGAATTGTGCACTAAAGACAGATAACATAAATATCTGTCATGTTAATATTCAAAGTCTTTGTGCGCGCCAATTAAGTAAATTAGATGAATTCAAAATGTGCTTTCATGACAGTAAAATTGATATAATTTGTTTGAGCGAAACTTGGCTGACTGCTGATGTCCCAGATTCTCTTATAGGAATTGATGGTTACAACATCGTTAGAAATGATCGCAACTACAGCCGTGGTGGGGGCGTTTGTGTTTATTACAGAAGTTTCTTGAAGTGCAAAGTACTTTCCGCATCAGAGATACTTGTCGGGGTTGGTAGCATGTCTCGCACTGAGTATATGTTTCTAGAAATAATGCATAATTCGGAGAAGTTTCTTTTGGGGGTTTGTTACAACCCTCATAGAACAGATTGTTCTGAACTTCTTTTTGACAAACTGCGTGATATATCTGTAAATTTTCAAAATGTTATACTTTTGGGTGACTTTAATATCAACTTCAATAGAACTGATAGTAGATCAGAAAGATTGAAAAGTTGTCTTGATTTTTATGGTTTGAAATGAATAAATTCTACGAACACTCATTTTTTCTCAAGTGGTAGTTCGTTAATTGATTTATTTTTAACAAATAATGCAGACTTTGTTTTAAATTTAAACCAAGTTTCTGCACCAGCATTCTCAAGACATGATGTTTTATTTTCATCCATTAAAATAAGTCGATCTCATGTCGATTCTATCCATACCTTCCGCGATTATCGGAATTTGAATTTGTCGTCTCTTATGGATGCTTTTGAGAGAATTAATTGGGCATATCTCTATAGCATAACTGATGTCGATTTGGCTTTGAGCTTTTTCAATGTAAATCTATTAAACCTGTTCAATTCTTTTGTTCCATTAAGAACAACACGTGCTAAAAAGAATCCATGGTTTACTAATGAAATCGCGCAAGCTATTCTAGAAAGAAATATTGCGTATCGTTTATGGATCACGGATAGATCTGTTTATAACCAAAATCAATTCAAGCGTCTTCGAAACAGAGTCACTCACATAGTAAACACTGCAAAAATTAATTATACATCCAATCAGCTAACTTCGACACATTCAAGCAAGGACTTGTGGAAAAAACTGAAAAGTATTAATGTGTGTCAAAATTCACAACATGTTGAACAGTTGAACATTCCTTTGAAATTCATCAAACTTTTATTTCCTTCGGTTTGTCCTGTATTGAGATTTATATTCCATCTTATTATTGTTTCTTCTAAATTTCCGTAAGCTTGGAAATTTTCTAAAATAATTCCTATTAAAAAAAAAAAGGGAAAAGCGTTAATTTGGCTAATTTAAGACCGATAAGCATTCTGTGCGCCCTGTCAAAAGTCTTTGAACGATTGATAAAAAATCAAATTCAAGACCATATTAATAGTTATAATCTAATGTACCATCTTCAATCAGGTTTTCGCCGTGGACATAGCACAACTTCTGCCTTTTTGAAAGTGCACGATGATATTCACTCGGTTATTGATAGGAAAGGTGTTGCTGTTTTAATATTGATCGATTTTTCTAAAACCTTCGATAAAGTATCGCATACAAAACTTTTGAAAAAATTATCCTCTGAGTTTTCGTTCAGCCGTTCAGCTGTTAGCTTGATTCACTCGTATCTATCGAAACGAACGCAAGCTGTTTTTGCAAATGGAAAATATTCCAAACACATTCCAATTATGTCTGGTGTCCCTCAGGGTTCAATTTTGGGCCCCTTGTTATTTTCATGCTTTATCAACGATCTACCATCTGTTCTGAAGCACTGCAAGATACACATGTTCGCGGATGATGTGCAACTTTACTTAGCCGTAGAAGGTTTACCAGTACCTATGATATCTGACTTCATAAATTTTGATTTGGGTAGAATTTATCGATGGTCGATTCGGAACATGCTGCCAGTGAATGCATCAAAAACTAAAGCTATGTTTATTGCCAAAAATAATCAAAATAGCGAGTTACCATCCTTGTTCTTAGGCACCGAGAAATTAGATTACGTTGACACGGCTAATCTAGGGTTTATCATCCAAAACAATCTAGAATGGGACAAACACATTAATAAACAATGTAGCAAAATATTCGCTGGTTTACGACTTTTGAGGCTTTCATCTTACATGCTTCCAACTCCTATAAAGTTACGTCTGTTTCAATCATTGCTTCTTCCTCATTTTATGTATGGAGATGTTTTTCTGTTGAATGCATCTGCTCGAGCGATTGACAGATTTAGAATTGTTTTAAACTGTTGTATTAGATATGTTTTTAATTTAGGTAGATTTTCTAGAGTGTCTCATAAGCATCATGTTCTACTGGGCTGTCCCTTCCATGAATTTGTAAAGTTGCGAGCATGTCTAACTTTGTTCAAAATTATTCATTTTCGTTCCCCTACATACTTATATGAAAAACTGACTGCCTTTCGTAGTAATAGTAGTAGGAACTATGTGATACCACGATATAATTCATCGCATTATGCAAATACATTGTTTGTCAGGGGCATTGGTTTTTGGGATCAGTTACCTAACGAAATTAAGAGTATTAATAGTGTGAGTGGATTTCATAGGGAATGCGTTAAATGGTTTAACAGGAGGAATCAACAAAATTAATTGGTTAAATTTAAAATTATAGATAAGTAAAATTAGATTGAAGAGCTCAATGAATTCAAACTAAATGTAGTACATGAAAAGGAGAATTCCTTACGCTACAATGATTTGTGTATCAATAAATAAATAAATAAATAAAAAAAAATAAAAATACTCCGTATTTAATATTTGATAAATCCGTTACATTCTTGCCTACGCAGGTGGTGAAACTATTTTGATTACGAATGATTACGAATTTGTCTTGTTATTCCAGAATTCGTCTTTATTTTAAAAAGCTGACTTCTATGTGTTTATGATAGGGCTTCTCTAGGACCTCAAAATACTTGAAACTGATGGTATAAAATTGTATAAATAAGTGCAACATTCGATAAAATTTGGAGTTCCCCAGTCACCAGGAGTTATAATGTTCAATAAGTTCAAATGCCTCACAGTGGAAAGATACATAGCTTTGAATGTTTTTATGCAATGCAAGTTGTATTATATCGCAAATATCTATTGAACATATATATCTTGTTTCGTGTGGCTATATTTTAAAACAGGACCCGAGTAAACCGGAGTCTAAATTATGTCCAAGGTGGATTACAGCTGATAAATCCTTAATCCGAAATAAAAGATGTATTTTTTTAAAACAATCTTAACAGAATGGTGAAAGATAGACTGAAAAAAGAAGTAAATGACAGAGTGAAAATTCTGTAATCATAAGTTAATAACAGCAGTACAGAGCAAATGCTCAAAATAATCTAGGGAGGGTTGTTCAATTGCTAGTTCGAGTGTTTTCTTCCAATTTGCAAGTAAGGTTTATAAGTTTTCAAAGAAGCAATCGGAGAGCGGGGAAGAAAATATAATGATTCAGGAGGGTTTTTGGGAATACGTTAAATATCTGTAGATTTTGTATCTATATATATATATATATATATATATATATATATATATATATATATATATATATATATATATATATATATATATATATATATATATCTGTCTTTCTGTCTATCTTTCTATCTGTCTGATTCTTAAGAACTCGGAAACTACTGAACCGATCGACATGAAAATTAGTATGTCGGGGTTTTTGGGGCCGGGGAAGGTTTTCGTGGTAGTTTGAAACCCCTCCCACCTCTCTAAGGGGGGGCTGCCATACAAATTAAACAAAAATTTCTAAATTACTCGGGAATTAATCAAGCAAATGAAACCAAATTAGGCATATATAGGTTTTAGGGTACAATAAATGTTTCTATGATGGTTAGACTCTCCACCCCCATTTCTAAGGGAGGGCTGCCATACAAACGAAACTCAAATTACAGGAAGGACACAAATACAATCTTCTGCATAACTGGAGAACTAATCAAGCACAATTTGGGATGTGAGGGTTTTTGGGTATGTAAAATGTTTCTATGATGGTATGACACTCCTCCCTTCTCTGGAATGGATAGAGGGTCCAAAAAAAATATTACACATATTATTCTATCATATTTTCTGTATAAAACATCTATTCCATGTAACGGAGAAACATGTGGTTGAAAAATCTTGAACGAGAATTGTGTCTCACAATAATTTGATATTAAAGTGATGAGTTTTATTAGAAATACTAAGAATTTTATAGTAAAAAGTAAATTCAATGGGGTCGATTAGAAGATCAATCAATGAACAGTTCTGCGATTGGACCCATGAACTTGCTCATAGTAAGAAAACGTGAATGTTTGGAGGTATTGATAACAAAAAATAAATTTTGGGTGGGACGAAGTTTGCCGGGTCAGCTAGTATAATTTAAAAATGTAAAATTTATTGATATTAATTTAAATAATGATGGTGGAAATTGTAGATGTAATCATCTCATCTAATAGATTGTATTATTATTAGAAACATTGTAAATTCAATGAATGAATAATTTTTAAAGAACATCCAAGCTGCCAAGAAACAATTTTTTCAGGCAATTGAACTATCCAAAATTCTTTATGTCATGGTTTTTAGAAGAATCACTGAATCCAAAGGTGTGCAGTAGAGTGTCAATGAATGTATGGGAAATAAGTTATCTTCGAATTTCGAACGGAACATCCTGCAAAATTTCAGCTTAATTGGACTTTATTAACTAGTGTCACAAAGACGTCCAAGTTTGGGTTTTTCGAAAATTCCAAAATCACTCAATGGGGGAGTACATGAAATCGGGGTTTAAAAAATTAAGGCCAGATTACATGAAACTTTGAGATTTACTGTTATCTCGAAAAAATATTTTTTGTCAAAAACGACTTTTTAACATTTGAGCGTTTTTTTTTTGTCTGAAAAGTCCATATTTGACATTTTTTTATAACGGCTAATCTCGACGTTTCTGGCAATTCTAAGGCATTTGACCTAAATTTTTAAATCCCCGATTTCATGTACTCCCCCGTTGGGTGATTTTACGGCTTTCGAAAAACTCAAACTTTAGATGTCTTTGTGACACTAGCAAATTAGGTGCGATCCAACTGAAATTTTGTATAGGGTTTTTTTTTCGCTGGAACCAACCAACATTTTACAAGAAGTCTCGTTCGAAAATTCGAGATGACCATTTTTATTAGCACTCTAGTAAAGTTTTTCGGAAATTTTATTAAAATTGTGAAAACCCTTGAAGTTAAATGGTATAAACAAATGCTTTTTATGCGTTCATTCATGAGGTTAGTATCTTGGTATTTGCTCAATCTCTCCACCAAACAAACTGCAAAATTCATTTTAGACTTTGCACAACGTTTAATCGTTTAATTTTGAATGTATGTTGTTCATATGATAAAAACCGAAATGGGCAATGGCTTCAACCCAAATAAATCATCATCAGAATGTTTGAATTTTTGATATTATTAACAATTCGTTGAAGTATTTTGTGCAATTTGGAGCAGAAAGAGAAAATACGCTCTGAATGGATAAAATATATAAACTAACGAAGTACAGGGTCTTGCAAAGTAAACGCTCACGTAAAAAAAATCGAATAGCTCCTTATAAAAAAAAATGTTTCGCTCCGTCGATGGTAACACCGCATTCCCCACTTCGGGACGATAATATTCGGCTATTTCAGTCTGATCGGATGGTTTTTAGTGTCAAGATGTACAATTTACAAGAACGTGTATTTTTAGTGAAATCGTATTACTCGAGCAACCGAAGCCTTAATGAAACTTTGTCCCCTTATGTTAAGAATTTCAACGTTTCTCGTCGTCGATTACTTCCTCTGGGGGTACGTGAAGGACCGTTACTATGTTAAAAAGCCACAAAATTTGGAGGAACTTAAAGAAGAAATAACTCGGTTTTTCAACAGCATCGAAGTCGTAATGTTAGAGTTGTGCATAAAGAATTTTGTCCACCGTTTAAAACGCGTTATCGAAAAAAGGGGTGGTCACATAAAAAATGTTCAGAAATAATTTTCGTTTTTTAAAAATGAAAGTCACAGGAGGGTTGTGTTCGAGACACGACCGCATAGTTGACGTAGGATTCTGTTAGACTATCTGTTGATTTTGGATATGTTTGAAGAATTACATCGTTAACCTCTTTGATAATGATTTTGTGGCTCTGAAAAGGGCCGTTTTGTTTGGTTGTTGGGTATTGTTTGTTCACTCCACCAGTGTTTACCGAGTGATGATGACAGAAGTATGGTAAACAGTCGTTGGATGGTGCGTATCAGATAAAAGATACCGAAGTGGAACGAGATATGATGAAAACCACCCTCTGTGATCCTAGACGAGATGCCTCCTGTGTTATATATGGATGAACTAAAAAAAACATACCAATGTAATGTAAGATAATTACCAATACCGAACACAATTATCAATTTTTCTTATCAGTGAAACATATTACTTCAACATAGAGAAAACACATTTGAAATGGAAAAGATAATTTTCTTTCATAATTTTTTTAAACTCAATGCGAATTTTAATTGGACAAACAACAACTAATACTATATGTAGAGCATATGGGAAATCACTTTTTCTAATATTTCTTCACTTTTCCAATTTTTCTCGCCGTACAAACTTTCCTTGGATGAAAATGGAAACAAAACAGACAGCTTAAACCGAACGACCCGTTCTCGAGCGGGAACACACCTTAGTTTTTATTTATGGAAATTAAAACAATTGATTCATATATGAAGTCATTTTTGACACAATTGCTACCATACACAATTTTACACATACACTTGTGCTAATTTTTTCACAATACACGATCGGTCATTGATATGAAATTTCACGAAGCAACAAACATGGAAATTCCAATTTTAAATTTTATTTGCTAGAATTAATCGTATCACTCACCTTACTTATAAAAAATTATAGAAAAATGCCCCCGACTTGCATATATTTGCAATGCCGATTTACCCCGGGCACCATGGTTTTGAATTCTCTGTTATGGAATAGACTTCGGTAGGGACAAAAGCTCCCCTACTTTTGTGTATTTGAAATGCCGATTTCCTCCAGGCAGCTTGGTTTATATGTCTCTGTTAGGAAACACATTTCTGTGGGAGCAAAAGTTCCCCCTACCTTCATGTATTTGCAATGTCGATTTCCCCCAGGCAGCTTGGTTTTGATATCTCTGTTAGGGACCAGCCGCATGTGTCATCAATTTCGACAAATCAGAAGTGGGTATTTCCGTTAAGATAGGGGTTGAGATTTTTCAATTGTTCGATAATTAGATTCATGACATATATTATTTTCTTCGATATAAAAAAATGTTATGGAGTACCGAAATCGATTGACGCAAAAATTTCATCAATCCATCATGAAATGGCTGAGCAATAAGCGTTTGAAATTGGACAATTTTCACGATGTGCTCGATTTTCGATTTTAAATTTGTACCCCAATATGTTTCCTAAAGACGTAATCCTACGTCAAAAATCGGTTCACTTTTTTTGAATTTGTTGCGTGAGCGTTTAATCGGAAAGACTCTGTACAACGTTTTGTTAAATAATTGATATGTAAGATTATTTTATAGTGCCATTTAAGACACTCGACATATTTGCGAATACCATATCGAACTGTTACCCAACCCAGAGGTCGCAAATTTTTTCGTTGTTTTTTCAAACTAATAACTTCTGAGCTTCCAAAAGGATATTCTTGAATTTCTATGCTTCAGCAATATGAAGAAGCAAAGAATAAACATGTGTTTTTATATCACTATTTTAATTATCATTATTATTTTGTGCAAAACTCAAATTTATTGTGTTTGAAAAATCGACTGTTTTGTCAATTGCAGAAAATTTGTGACTTCAGAGCCACTCAATCGATTTACGACTTATTCAATGCAAATTCAAAATACTTTAGTAGACTTTTCAGAACAAATATGACATGTCTTAAATGTTTCGAAAATCAACTCACAATTTTCATTATCAGATGACCAATTTTATATACGATTGATTTTTCATAAGGGAGTGTTCAAAATCATTGTTCTGTTTTGCCAGAAATCATAGCTTAAAATATAGATGCCTGATTGAAATATGGTGTACTGCAAAGTTGTTTCAAAATCAATCAACTATTTTGGAAAAATAAGATTTTAAATGCTCAGTTAAAAAATCTCACTCAAAAATGAATTTAATATTAAAAACATGTATATCTCAAAATATCCACTTCGATATTTTTCAATATTTTTTTTTGTTAAAAAAACCCGTTTTAATTTAACAAAGCTTGAAATATAGTGATGATCTATCGAATTCACCAAAATGAGGATTTGATTCATTTTAATTCTTAAATTCTAATATTTTAATAAATCGTATCCATTTAAGGGAACTAATAGTACTAGAACTAATAGAACTAATATAAAAAATTAAATATAAATGCAATTCTACACTAAAAACGAGTTTTTCAAGAGGATATTCACCGAAATCTATGACAAGCATTCGATGCAATTCTGAACTGTCAGTGGGAAACTCGTCTCAGGGGTACACAAGTTGAGAATGTCATTCGGAAAAAAGATATGTTGGCTTGTGGCAATTCATATTTTCTAGATGTCAAAACATGGCAATGTTGCCAATATTGCATGAATGCATTCAATTAGAACTACATTGACAGTTAGAGCCATTTCATATTTATATACCTGATATGAAACCTTTATTCGCTTACAATAAATATTGCACGTTTAAGCTTCATAGCTGGGAAAGATTTATATGGCAATTTAGTTTACTAAGTTTTCTAACACTATTCGTATCAAATCAATGGAGACGCAGGGTGGTTTGAAGCGAAGAATAGAAGTTGATAATTTAAAAAATATATATCCCAAAAACGAAAAACAAGTAATTCAGAATTCGCAGAAGTCTGAACTTTCAGAAGAAAAAGCATAAAAAGCTAGAGTCCCTTCTAGTTCGAAAACCGAAAACCTCCAAAATATAAATTGTTTTTTTTTTCGGCTAAAACTTGACTTTATATGTTCCATATAATTTTTGTTCTAAAAAGTCTGCTAAAATAACCTTCAACTGCACTTAGCAAATCGTAAATCGGTAAATCAAAAATTAGAAATGTTCAAAAATTCTGCGTGCCGTCATTTCTTTTTCACCGTGAAATGGAAACGGAAATAAAGCCCATTGACTGGATGTCTAATTCGTTTGATAGAACGAATTATTGCATACGATTTTGTGTTGCATACAACATTCACAGGAATCAAGCTGAAAGAAAGAATGCATAACACACTGAATCCTTTTTTCCACGCGACTGATGCGTGCGATAAAAAAATCGCGTAAAAAATCATGCAATTTCGAGCAAATTGTGTAATTTCGAGAGAATCACGCAAAAAAAAGATTGTCCCATCAACGGCGCGCGCTCGTCACAACCACATTCACACATTCTCCCGCGAAATTTTGTTTCTTCTCTTTCTCTCCCCAAAAAAGCGACGGTAGGCAGTACCAAATCGCGCAATTTCAAGAAAATCACGTAAAAAAATCGCATAATATTGAGTAAATCGCGTGATTTCAAGAGAATTGCGTAAAAAAATCGTTTAAAAAAATCACGTAAAAAAAGAATCCAGTGTACATGATTTTGTATTGCGTTCGCTCGCAAAACATACCTCTTTTAATAGTTCTTATAATACTATTTCCACTATTGGTACCTCAGGTGACAAAAATGCTGCATAAATTGACCGTCGAATGGTATATATTATAATATATATATATATATTATATATATATATATACATATATATATATATATATATATATATATATATATATATATATATATATATATATATATATATATATATCGTAAGAACGACTCTGCGTAATATGCATTTGAAATCTCCTAATTTTTCGTTACATTTTGCGTTGAGTGACTCCCTTTATATAGAAATCAAACACGCAGTCCTACGTCAAAAATGACTCGGCTGAGCAGCACTCCCATTTGTAAAAAACTTAGGAAAATATGAATATTCTTCGGCAGCCAAAAATAACGAAGACATAATGAGTGAGCGACTAGCGATATATAATACCTTTTTGGGGGTGTATTATAAACAAATTGCCAAACTTCACGAATAACCAACGAAGAATCATTGAGGGTCTCGATACTTTCTCCATATTTCTGGAAGATGGAATCTGCAACGATCACAGACCTCAGACCTTGACAAACGACCTCTAGTCCTTGATTTAGCTGCGGGAACTGTATGAGGCGGGCTACAATGCCAAAATAATCGCCTAGCTCGAGTGAGATTCGGAGATCCTGAAAGTGCTCACAGGAGCACTGTCGAAAATAATTAAGACACCAACTTTAATTCTATATTTTTCGATTTAAAATGTCACAGACTTTGAATGGTTTTCGTTTTTGTTTCGAATAGCCGAAAGGGTTGAAATCGTGTCCGTCAGGGCTCTGTTTTTCTTGGATAACCCCCTTTGAACATTTTTAATTTTCCTTTAATTATTATTGTATTCTTAGAATATTAATGAACAAATAATAAAATGATGGATAGCTAAAACATTATTTATTTTATTAGAGTAGAGCTCGAAAAAACACCCGAAATTCGTTCCTCTACACTAGAACACCCCCTCAAATCATGAATGCCTGAATTGCGGGATGTTGCCACTACTGTGTTCTGCTTGTTCTGTAACTCCAATGTCGACTTCATCTTGAACTCATACTTTTGCTTCAACTTCTCTTCGTCCTATATAAATTGAACACAACTTCAACTTTGAACGTTCTTATGTAGGGTTTTCCAGCGTTTCCAACAGGAAACGTTGTTTCGTGGAAAAATGATTTCGTCGTGTTGAGAAGATTATTTTATTATTCATAAGCCGTTTTTCCAACGCTGATCGGTTGGAATAAATAAATTACAGGGTAAAACTATCTCCTCCTGACAGTTTCGTTAATTTTGAGCAGTTAATGATAAGGTGCTACCAATTTTTCCACTAGAGAGAATTGAGTGAAACCTCTAGTTATCGCTAGGATTTCAGTGTTAGACTCGTAGTCCAAATCTGGTATTTAATAATTGTAATGAAATAAAATATTTGTCTATTTCAAGATACGAGAAAATCTGCAAGCTGCATCAAACGTACAACATTATGGTGAATAATTCAAGATATTATCCATCGTATGATAAGAAACAGAACAATCTGTTCACGTGGGCCCTCAAGCTGGGTATCGAATTCTCTACGGAGAAAACTGAAATGGTCGTTTTTTCTAGGAAGCACGAACCCGCCCAATTCCAGCTTTACCTATCCGGCAAAACGATCCAACACCCTATGTTCTTCAAATACCTGGGTGTATATTTTGATTCTAAATGTACCTGGGGGAGACACATTGCGTATTTGAAACAGAAATGCCAGCAAAGAATCAATTTTCTCAAAACAATTACCGGAACATGGTGGGGTGCCCATCCAGGAGACCTCATTCAGTTGTACAAAACAACGATATTGTCAGTGTTAGAATATGGCAGTTTTTGCTTCCGATCAGCTGCCAGGATTCATATTCTCAAGCTGGAGAGAATACAATATCGTTGCTTGCGTATAGCCATGGGGTGTTTGCATTCGACACATACGATGTTTTGGCAGGAGTACCCCCGCTTACTCTTCGGTTCACAGAATTATCCTACAGATTTCTCATCCGTTGCAAGATCATGAATCCATTGGTGATTGATAACTTCGAAAATCTACTCCAGCTGACTCCTCAGTCAAGTTTTATGTCTTTATACCATGAGTACCTTACCCACGACGTGCACCCTTCACCAGGCATCTCTAACCAAGTTTGCTTCCCATACTTTTGCAATTCCTCTGTCATTTTTGATCTGTCCATGCGACAAAAAATCCATGGAATACCAGATCACCTACGCCCCAATGTTATTCCGTCGATATTTTCGGAAAAATATGGGAAAGTTGGATCTGATAAAATGTTCTTTACTGACGGTTCATACATAAACGGGTCCACTGGCTTCGGCATCTTCAATGAAAATTCCAGTGCCTCTTTCAAACTCAAAGATCCTTGTTACGTGTATGTCGCAGAAATGGGTGCGATATACTATGCTCTAGGAATCATTGAAACACTGCCCATCGACCATTATTTTATTTTTTCAGACAGTCTCAGATCAATAGAGGCAATCCGCTCAATGAAAGTTGATAAACGCTCATCTTATTTCCTAACAAGAATAAGACATCTATTGAGTGTTTTGGTCGAAATATTATTCAAGATTACCTTAGCATGGGTTCCCTCTCATTGCTCGATTCCGGGGAATGAGAAAGCGGACTCGCTAGCTAAGGTGGGCGCTTCAGAAGGCACACTTTTTGAAAGGCAAATTGCCTATAATGAATTTTTTCACATTCCTCGTCAGGACACACTCGTTAGTTGGCAGCGCATGTGGAGTGAAGATGAGTTCGGTCGTTGGTTACACACGATTATCCCTAAGAAGCCTTCAGTGCATGGTTCAAGGGATTGAATGTAGGTCGTGATTTCATTCGCGTGATATCTCGGCTTATGTCCAATCACTACAACCTAAACGCGCATCTCTATCGCATTGGGCTCGCAGCAAACAATCTTTGTGATTGTGGCGATGGCTACCACGACATCGAGCATGTTGTCTGGTCGTGTATCCGGTTCCATGCTGCTCGCTCTCAGCTCTCTAGAGCACTGAGAGCAAAAGGCAGACAATCGGATATCCCCGTCCGGGATATCTTAGGTATCCGGGATCCTGATCTTTTGCTTCATCTATACCTGTTCCTCAGAAACGCCGATGTCAACGTTTAATGATGTTTCCTTCGTTGTGTCCCCGTTTCATATCCCTCCTATCCGATCGATAAACTTTTACTTAGTCGCGGCAACACATACACACACTCTTTACAGATGCACGGGCCAAAGGTTGTGCAGTCCACTGATCATTCAACAAGAGCCAAAGGTTGTACCGCTCATGACAACTCTACACGAACTGATGATTGCGCCGGCTAGTGACCATTCTATCCAGGATTCCTCGAGTCGAGAAAGACGCACCACGCTAGATATGGGGTACAGACTAGGGAGCGTTGCTGATTAATGATCAGCTGCATCCCAATAGGAAGTAGCCCGTGTCGGGCACACGTATAGAGCATCGAAGACTGCAACATACCAATTATGAGAACACTTGTAATACTAACCTCGAGCCAACCGCGAGTAATCGGTTACATATTACTAACATAGTTGTTAGACACAAATTGTCAAAATATTGGACTCCCGGACCCGTCAGGCTAACGCCACATGTGCCTTAATAAAAAATATATTTTGGGAAAAAAAAAATTATCCATCGTTAGTTACAACATTTCCCCATCTAAGAAATGTCTTCGTCTATTGAGACTCTCCAAGTTTCAAATCATTTTTGAATTTTTAAACTGATCACTCAGACCATGTGTGAAACGTATAGTTCAGCATATCACTTTATTAAGCACTCAATGCTATTGTTCGATCAATATTCGACTGACTAGTTTAATAAAAGCGTATAATTGTTTGTTGGGAACTTTACGCAGACGGTCATCAACATCGTAATAACCGTCTCCGAAGCGACGGAACTTATCACGCCATGTTGTTTCTCTTAGAGTAGCATCTCCGTAAACTGGAGCTCACGACGTGCTTCAGTCTCTTCTGTCAGAGGGTTTTTTTTTATAATAAACAGCTGTTCTTTATTTCAATATGGTTTACATAGAGATTTACAAATGAAATTATTTTCTAAGTTTCTTAATGTTCTACAGTGTAAGCTATTGGGAACCGTTTACCCGCGGTTTACTCGGTGTTAGCAACTCATGTTGACGATTCTCAATCACTCTATCACTCATACGTATGCACATTCATTCATACAAGCATATCACGTACAAGAGGAGTAGGGGACCTTAACTTACTTTGCCTAATTTACAGGTTCATAATACATTTATCCAACGATTGAAAGCCACTCTTAACATATGCCTGTTATTCCATCGTCTCTCTCGAATCATAGTCATAAAACTTTCAAGTTTATTACTTTTTGATTTCAGGATAAAGCCTATTCCTAATGCAGTCAGCCACAACGCAACTTTGCTTTGATATTGTCCATTTTGTATGTATCTAAAAAGTAATTCTTCAGGGTCAGTTATAGCTAACTTTAATTTTTGTTTTATAGAGTTTGCTATCCAGTCCCAAATAATTTTACTATCTTTACACATCTTGATTCTATGTTCTATTGTGTCAATTTTTCCACAAGTTTCACACAAGTTATCCACAGTTCTCAATATTTTCTTATCATACAGTTTCGATTTCGTAGGAATTATTTCGTTGAGCATCAAAAACAGGTAATGCTTCTCTTCTGAACATATGAAATTTGCATTAACATTTTGCCAACAACTGTCCCAGGCCTTATTTGGGTATTTGTTTTCAATTTTTATTACTCCGAAGATAATTATAAATCATTTTAGATGTAGATTTCTTAACAATCCTTTCAATTACATTGGCTTCATGAATCCATTTTTTCGCGTTTCGACTTATTGCACGACTATGTACTTGTGCGATAATGAAATCATCTTTCGTGCCATTCTGATGACGGTGAAGGATATTTTTAATGAATAGAGAGTTCATCTTGTTCTCAGCATCAATGAGCGCGATGCCGCCTTTGGCTTCTTCTTCTTCTTCAATGGCACTAACGTTCCTAGAGGAACTTCGCCGTCTCAACGTAGTATTACTTGCGTCATTTTTATTTGTACTTAGTTGAGATTTCTATGCCAAATAACACGCCTTGAATGCATTCTGAGTGGCAAGCTCTAGAATACGCGTGATCACAGTGCAAGTCGGAGGAAATTTCTTTGACGAAAAATTCCCCCGACCAGAACGGGAATCAAACCCGAACACCCAGCATGTTAGTTATGACGCTAACCACTCGGCCACGGGTCCGCCTTTGGCTACATCCCGATATAACTGATCTAAATTAACCCTGAAAATTCCGATCCCTTTGAATATGAAATTTCTACAAATATTTTTAATTTTGACTATATGAGAATTATTTGGCGGGTATATTTGAGATATATACCACAGCTTAGAAAGAATGAAGTTATTAAGTATCCATGCTTTCTGAAATATGTTCAAATGACGTTTATGGTGCATTGAAATTAAAAAATTGATTGACTGTATAATCTTTGAGTAATTGACCTCGATCGTATCATTATAATTTTTACAAATTTCTATACCTAATATGCGCAATGAATCAGTTTCTCGCAAAAAATGGGGGCCTGTATGGCAATTGTTTAGTCTAAGGAAAGAAGATTTTTTTAAATTCAATTTAATTTTAGCATATCGCCTAAAATTTTCGAATATTTCAATAATTTTATCAAACTCTTCATTGGCCCGAAGAAAGAGAACTATATCGTCTGCATATGCAATAACTTTGTAGAAGTTATTGTTTATGAGACAGCCTTTGACGTTGCCATTGATTTTCTTGAGTAGAGGTTCTATATACAAAATAAAGAGAATCATGCTTAATGGACAACCTTGTCGTACTGACGATTTTATAGAAATATCATTTGTTAGCATACCGTTGAATAACACTTTAAAAGGTGTGTCACATCAAATTGCATTACGGAAAAAACGTTGTAGAAATTTGCCCAGTATACCGATCCTTTTGAAAATTTTAGACAGTAAAATAAAAACTATTAAGCAACTTTTGGCATTTTCTTCTTATTCATACTTCGAGCCCAAGCCACCTTCCTCTTTACCCCGTCCATAAGGTTCTGTACAACGTCAGGTTGTAGTTTTTTTTTGAACAGAAATCCATTTTCTATTGAAGTCCGCCTCCGATTTGACAACTTTTGGGTTCTTCCGGAGGGCCTGCTTCATAATCGCCCAATATTTCTCTATTGGGCGAAGCTCCGGCGCGTTGGGCGGGTTCATTTCCTTTGGCACGAAGGTGACCCCGTTGGCTTCGTACCACTCCAACACGTCCTTTGAATAGTGGCACGAAGCGAGATCCGGCCGGAAGATGGTCGGGCCCTCGTGCTGCTTCAATAGTGGTAGTAAGCGCTTCTGTAGGCACTCCTTAAGGTAAACCTGCCCGTTTACCGTGCCGGTCATCACGAATGGGGCGCTCCGCTTTCCGCAAAAGCAGATCGCTTGCCACACCATGTACTTTTTGGCAAACTTGGATAGTTTCTGCTTGCGAATCTCCTCCGGAACGCTGAATTTGTCCTCTGCGGAGAAGAACAACAGGCCCGGCAGCTGACGAAAGTCCGCTTTGACGTAGGTTTCGTCGTCCATTACCAGGCAATGCGGCTTCGTCAGCATTTCGGTGTACAGCTTCCGGGCTCGCGTCTTCCCCACCATGTTTTGCCTTTCGTCGCGGTTAGGAGCCTTCTGAACCTTGTATGTACGCAGGCCCTCCCGCTGCTTGGTCCGCTGCTTGGTCCGCTGGACGAATGAACTTGACAAATTCAGCTTATTGGCGACATCCCGGACCGAACTTCTCGGATCACGTCTAAGCTGCTTAACTACGCGCTTGTGATCTTTTTCACTGACGGAGCATCCATTTTTGCCGTTCTTTACCTTCCGGTCGATGGTTAGGTTCTCGAAGTATCGTTTTAGTACTCTGCTGACCGTGGATTGGACGATTCCCAGCATCTTACCGATGTCCCGATGTGACAACTCCGGATTCTCGAAATGAGTGCACAGGATTAATTCACGACGCTCTTTTTCGTTCGACGACATTTTTCCAAATTTACGAAAAATTTACAGTGAAGCATGGCCAACGTGATCTATACACTCTTATCTGATTATAAGCGAAAGCTGAAGATATAATTCCTAAAAATTTAATTTCTACAGCGTTTTTTCCGTGATGCAATTTGATGTGACACACCCTTTAGACGTAGCTTTGGGGTACAAGTTCCGTATACAGTTGATGAATTGGGCAGGAAATCCGTATTTTTCCATTGTCAGCCAGAGAAAATTATGGTTGACATAATCATTTCAAATGCAACTTCTTGAAGAAATACTATATCTACGTCATTACTCCACACAAAATCTCGAAGCAAATTTTTCTTCAAATCGGAGCTGATGGCATTTATGTTAATAGTCGCTATTTCTCTTGAAAACGTGATTGTGTTAGAATTCATCGTGGAGATCATTGTTTATATCTAGATGTCAATTTGATCGCAATGTCTTATTTTTTTTTTCTTTTCGATGTTACTCTGGGTGGGACCTTTTTCTGTTTAGTACATTTACCTTCTTTCTCACTTATCTCATTGGACTGTCTGTCATCATTGTCCGAACCTTCAGATGAAATGATCGTGCGTTTGCTGACCGCTCTGTTTTCTTCACCGATTTCATCGTCCATGTAGTTGTTTGGAAAATCGCCAACCGCATTGTTGGTGTCTTCTGGTGGTTGTTTGCTGTCCTGTGATGGATTGTGTTCCACGTCGGATGTATTAGAGGGATCGTGTT
The DNA here is from genome assembly GCF_029784135.1 of Toxorhynchites rutilus septentrionalis. Classification (NCBI taxonomy): domain Eukaryota; kingdom Metazoa; phylum Arthropoda; class Insecta; order Diptera; family Culicidae; genus Toxorhynchites; species Toxorhynchites rutilus. The sequence continues at coordinate 115,820,370 of NC_073746.1, forward strand.
CTGGTTGTGGTGAATTTTTCTCCAGTAGTGCAACTTGTTCGGCGGCGGCGAGTTTTGAATTTTGTGAACTATGATTTGGTTGGTCGTAGCCACTTTTGTATTACGGTGTTTCGATGTCACAATTGCCAAAGTCGACGTGGCAGGTTCTGTTATGTCGATTACCGGTTTTCCCGGTCTTCCTAACGGAATCGTACCGGTACGGTTCAAAGGCTTATCGGTTTTGCTTGCAGTTCCTGACGTGGCAGCAGCAAGTTTCGGGCAATTTGATTTTTCATGACCCTCGTTCTTGCAGTAGAAGCATTTGTTCTTCAAGCCTTCGTAAAAGATGCGCGCTCTAAAGTGTCCGATGTACAAATGTGCTGGTATCTCTTTCGTTATCTCCATGTGTACTCCACGTACACCAGTGAATATATTCACATTGAGCTCGTTTGGAAAACGTTCCCTAACATGCTGACGTATGGTTCCGTATTGTCCAAGAACGTATTGAATTTCACGGTCTTCTATTTCCGGCGGTATGTTGAAGATACGGACGTATCGGAAAATGCGACAAGCTTGATCAACTTGCACGTTGGTCTGTGATCCATCCTCGTAATTAAACGTGTACAGTTCTTCAGAGTCCGCGATGAATGTGGAGAATGTCGGTTCGTTGGCGAGCTTGACATAAAACTGTCCGCCATTTTCTTCTTTATAAATTGAATGAATGTCCGCTGCTGTTAGTTTGAGATTTCCGATTGTGAATTTAAGCACTTCCAGATGAGACGGCACTTTACTGCTGGGACCGAAAACTAATTTCACTGTGTTTTTTCTTATACTGTTGGCCATTTTTCTCTTTAACTCTTTCTCGAAAGAAAGATTCCGCTATTGATTAAAAGAACAATAGTCCTCAAACAATAGTCACTGAGGACTATTGTTTGCAATATTCTTCGGGAGTAATACGAATATACAACTGCATTGGTCGAGCACTTGTCCGAGAATGCTTAGAATGTAAAGGGTGGAAATAACTTGATGTTCATCAACTCTTTCTTTCGTGAATAACTAAGCCGCAACGTTCCAGTTGATTTTGCTATAGAAACCGATAATTGAGGTTCTGACCTATCGTCCACATTGTCAAATAAGCTGGAAAACCGTTCGCAGCTAAGTTATGACCGAAAGAGAAAGTCGATGATGAGAAAGTCGAACATGTCACTTACATTTTTTTCATTCTAAGCCCCTCAACAGTTCCCGGGAATTACGATTATGATGACCACAAAATCATACTTTTCCATACAATCTTATAGTCCTCCAATTTTCGGCAATTAAACGCCCCAACAGTTTATTGAAACGCCTTCAAAACTGATCGAATTGGTTGGATAACATAAGGAACGATGTTGTCGCATTGTATCATTCAAATAGAAACTGAAGTTCACGCTTCATCGTAGAAGTAATAAACGAATTTAAGCGTGAATGACCTTTTGCACTCACGGTGTAGCGTATGTCGAATCAATGTTCACTAAACATTGCATTATATGTAAAAAGCTTACCCCTATATTGAGATGTCAATACGTCGGCCTTTGAAGGACCTTTCGGATTGCTTGGGGTTAGAGCGGAACGGTTTTCGTCTGTCTGCTGTCTAAGGGTATGAATGGAAGAAATAAGTTACAGAGCATGTAGAATGAATCGATTGAAAGTTATTTCGTGCGATGTAGCTACCGTGTAGCTAAATATTGAACCGTGCAGTTTTAAATACGAAAAATAAAATGACATTTAATTAAGAAGTTTGACGTGAATGAATAACATATGTTTTCATGAAGCATATTGATTCCTGATTACAAAGTGTATAAATTTGATTTGATAAGGAATGGACGATTTGAAGCCAATTATATTATTTATCATGAACAAGTTTTCAGGTAATCTCCGAAACGACCGTTTTGAGAAAATCAGCCTCTTGTGTTTGAAATACATTTTGAAATACAAATACAATACAGATACAATAGAGGGCTTGTTGAAAGTTGCACTGTGATCACGCGTTTTCATGAGCTTGCCACTCCATAATACATTCGAGGCGTGTTATCCGGCATAGAATTCCCGCGTTGAGAAGGCAAAAGTTCCACAGGGAACGTTAGTGCCATCCAAGAAGAAGAGGGCTTCAATTGTACGTCATATTGTAGGAGTTATGATTTTCTAGTTAAACGGATTCATTAAATAGTGCAAAACAGGTTTCGCCCTTCCCAAGAGTATTGAGCAATCTCTCTCTCTCTCTCTCTCTCTCTCTCTCTCTCTCTCTCTCTCTCTCTCTCTCTCCTCTCTCTCTCTCTCTCTCTCTCTCTATATATATATATATATATATATATATATATATATATATATATATATATATGTATATATATATATATATATATATATATATATATATATATATATATATATATATATATATATATATATATATATATATATATATGATGTGAAGGGTCATCTGTATGGACTCCAACCCCCCCCCCCCCCCTCTCTAAGGGGGAGCTGCCATACAGATGAATCACAAACTTCTGCATAACTCGAGAACTGATCAAGCAAATGGAGCCAAATTTGGGATGTGAGGGTTTTTATGTACGAGAAATTTTTCTATGATGGTATTACACCCCTCCCTCCTCTGGAATAGAAAGGTGGTCCCATGAAAATAATACACATGTTTCAACCAAACATATTCCAACCAAACATGACAATTGAAAATTTTCGGAAAACTCTGAAGGAAAGTGAGAAAATTCGGAAAATTCTATTCGCATATGTTCTACAATTACATGTTGACTTTTTTAGCTTTTTTAGTTCATTCGATGTTTGCGCTAACTAAAATGATCTTCGTTCGAAAGTGGAAATGGATTTTAATATGATGAAACGCACTCCTATATCGTATTCTATCTATGTAAATAAAAATTGGTCGCCGAATATGTTGATAAGAGCAAAACTCGAGAAAGGAACTGTGCTATTTAGGGCTGTCTTTATTCTATCATATTTTCTGTATCAAACATTTATTCCATGTAACGGAGAAACATGTTATTTGCAAGTGGTTAAAAAATCTTGAACGAAAATTGTGTCTGAAAATAATCTGATATCTGATATTATAATGTCGAGTTTTGGTAGAAGTACTAGGAATTTTAAAGTAAAAGGTAATTTTAAAGAGTAGATTAGAAGATCAATCAATGAACAACTCTGCGATTGGACCCATGTACGGCGCTTAGTAAGAAAACGTGGATGTGATAACAAAAAATAAATTCTGGGCGGGACGAAGTTTGCCGGAGCAGCTAGTTTCAAATAAAAATCGACAAATGACAAAACATGAGTATCTTTGATTCGAATGAAAGTTTGTATTCTGTTTGGGTTGGAGGAAATATAAATTTTCCACAGCATTAGGGATTTTTTTTGACTAAAGTGTAACTTTTGAAAAGGCGTATCCATTTTAGTAAGAGAAGTCTTTGGTAATTTATATCTGAAAAACTAAAAATCCTACCGAAATAGTGTCTTAGAAAGAGTTATAGAGTATTGTTATAGAGTATTGAAATGTGAATAAAATATACACTAAGAAAAAAATAAGTACTTTTATTATTTACGAAAAAAAATTAATTTGCAATACCTAAAATATGTATTTTTTTTCTATTTTTTCATATAAAATAGAAGTAATGTAGAAAATTTAAAAAACAATTTTTTGTGCATTTTCAAAACTTCGAATTTTTGTATGGCAACAATCATTTTTAGCCACAAATTATGAATTCTGGTGTGATTTAAATTAAGAAAGCTCTTCATCAATCAAACCTTCTAAATGCAGCCACTCTCGAGATATTTGAAAAAAACATTTCTAATTTATTGTCTTATTCAATTTTACTTTATTTTTAAATTGATATATGTATTTTTTAATTTTAAAAAATCGTATAAAATAGAAGTCATGTAAAAAAATTAAAAATGGGTACAAGATAGTAAAACTATTTTCGACGAACTTTGTGGAACATCGAATTTTTCTGAATTTTTGAAACTCCGAATTTTTGTATGTTAACAATCATTTTTAGCTACAAATTATGAACCCTGATGTGATTTTAAACAAATAAGCTCTTCATCAATCTCTTTCTAAATGCAGCCATTCTAGAGATATTTAAAAAAATATTTGTAATTTATTGTGTTTTTTTATAGTAAATAGGCTCTTTTAATATGTTTGTCGTGTTATACCGTCATGTTCATGAAATTTTATGAATTTACTTATAATTTTCCACAGTTTTTCCAAATACACCATTATGGTAAAATTATATGTTTAGGGGTTACGTTGAAAAACATTTGAAGACATGTGGGTTAATACAAAACGTAGCGATAGTAAAACACAATAAATTAGAAATATTGTTTTAAATATCTCGAGAGTGGCTGCATTCAGAAGAAGATTGATGAAGAGCTTTTTTATTTTAAATCATATCAGAATTCAGAATTTGTGGCGAAAAATGACTGTTAACATATTGTTAATTCGAAGTTTTGAAAATTTATAAAAATTCGATGTTCCACAAAGTTTGCCAAAGATAGTTTTACCATCGTGTACCCATTTTTTAAACTGTCTACATGAAATCTAGTTTATATGAAAAAATTAACAAAATACATATTTTAGATATTGCAAATTATTTTTTTTTCGTAAATAATAAAAGTACTTTTTTTTCCTTCGTGTATATTTTTTCACATTTAAACATCAATAACTCAATCTATAACTCTTTCTAAGACCCTATTTCGGTAGGATTCTTTGTTTTTGAGATATAAATTATCAAAGATTTATCTTACTAAAATCGATAAGCCCTTTTCAAAAGTTACACTTGAGTCAAAAAAATTCCTTTTTTTCCTGATAGAACAATGAATTATCTGTATTGCTAAAACAAGTTCTGTACCTTCAATCAATCCCGCAATATAGCTGGTTTTGTGATTCCGGATTCTAAATGAATCAAGCTTTAATCAACAGTACGAAGGGACACATCATGAGAAAGGCTGGCTTCGTCTTCTGATTGAAGTTATTCATTAACTTTACAAAAACGGCAATACAATAATGTATTATATACTACGTTTGTGAGTACTTTATTATGCTTCGATATAACGTACAATTCGATACAACGTACAATTTTGAAAGTGAAATGTACGTTATATCGAAGTTTACCTGTAGATTCAAACCCAGGTAAGCTAGTGTTTATATTTCACCCACCCTGTTTACTGGTTGTTTGGTATGAATTTTTTCTCTATAAATATATCTTGAACATGATAAGAACACAATGTAATGCCTCTTGTAAACGCAGTACTAAAACAAAATGAATTGTAACCTCACTAGCATTCCCTCTTGTTTGAATTCCCATCTCGAACACTTGCAAACAATGGATGTGGATTGCAATCACAAAAATCTTCAATCGACCAAGATACTCAATACCTTTTGCGCGCAGCAATTGCCCTCATCAGCATTTCATTAGCACTTCTTTCAGATGTAAACTCACCCATTAAATAAGCTGCGTTTCGCTTCCTTATCACTTGGCCCCTTTTTCGGTGTTAATCGACTTGGCAGCAAAAAAAAAACACGCGAAAGGCTCTTCTGCAACCAGCCTCTTATTCCCAACGCCACCGCTGTGGGAGATAAAAGAAAACAAACGCAGACAGGCAAGCGGCGGTAATCCCCTAACACCCAGCATCAGCAGCATCCCATTGCACTGGGGAGACTCGAGCCAGCGCGCTCGAGTTGCGCATATTCGGGCACTCGGAGCAAATCATAAAACCGGCAGCGCCAGTGGCTCGTGAAGGTTACATAAGCTGCACCACCTAGAGCAATGGAAATTTCTTCACCCAGCGATTTCTTCGGGGTGTTCGGGCTTTTTTTGTTTTTCATCTTCGCCGTTGTTGTTGTTGTTGTTCCGCGTGTACACACCACGAGACTGCACGGTGGGAGTATCGAAGCCTCTCGGCATTAGAAGAGCAACCACAGCCCCAAACGATCATCATTAAACCGTGATGGAAACCGCCGAATTGCTGAGATGTCGGAGTGTTGTTGCGCAGCCATTCGCGTGTGATGTTTTGATTCCGTGGATTTTGTTTTTATCTTTTTGGAGATGGAGAGGTGATAGTGAAATTTGGCTTTTACGCGTTTTTGGCCTTGGAAGAATAACCAATTAGCAGCGGCACCAGTGGTGAGAAATGGTGAGAAAACGAGAGTTTATTAATTATGGTTCGTAAAGAAATTAACAAAATTTTAATTTCAACGCACCGCCACGCGGAGAATTGGTTGTTTATGATTATTAGTTTTTATTTTGTCGGGTGGAAGTGAAATCCGCCGTCTACGTGAATATGGATATGAACGGTAGCGTGTCGAAAATCTAAATTGTTCCTACGCAATTTCAGTCCAATCTCGGAAGTGACTGTTTTACGGTCTGTAAAATTATTATTCATTGGCTTTGATGTAAATTTTGTATTAACGTGCTATCACAATCAAAAGGGATGATATTTTGGTTGTTAATAAGTGTCAAATATGTTCGTGAAAGTTGTTATTTAATAATATCCAATTAAAATTTACGAACTGTACCTTTTTTTCAGGGGTCTGTGTAAAATGGTAATATACTTTATATGACATGACATCACAACATTGGAAAAGCTTTTGATTATTCCCCAAAATATATTGAAGCTATCCGTGCGTCGTGATCGCATGATCTTGAAAAAAAATGGTGACACAAATATGATCACTCAACTCACTCGAATGCAAGTGCAGTAACTCGATGCAATGTGGTGTCTCATGTGTTTCCCTAGAAGGCCGTCCGCTCGAATGCAATCAGTCTTTATAGACGTAGAATGAAAATAAGCCTAACGGGGGTTTACTATTTCTCGTCGTGAATATTTTTGACAAAATAGTAATGATTGTCAGAAATTTTACCGTGTCTCTATATTTGAAGAGATAATCGTTTGGCATGTTGTGAAACGGAACATCACATTAGGTAATGAGAATTTTCGTAATCAATTTTTGTCGTATGACTACGTCTTTCATTTCTGTATAGGGGTGTAATCATTGTCGGCTGAACGGAGTAGTACAATCACTTTATTCAAAAGCTTAAATGTCTAAAAGTTATATGTTTGTTACTTATTGATTGCTAAGCCAACGGTAGTCCTGCGTCCATCTTAGGGTTATATCACGGATATAATCCACTCCCAATTTTTAAAACTACAAACGGCGAAAAAATGAAAAATGATCGTGCATCAGAGATATTGAATGATTGACGCTAATCGGATTAAGCATCTCTCGCAACAATAAGGCGAACGCCTCAATTGGTGGGTGGTTTCATAAAGATAAAAAAACAATTACCATCAACTATCTGAGTTCGGAAGAAATACCTCCGGTTTCATGTTTCAAGCTTCAAAATTCAATGGCCTCTTCTTCGTCAAATGTTTTTAAGAATGCATGAACGGTTATAATGAGGCGACTGCATAGTGCAATTCCAAATGAAATCGTCCAAAAAATGCAGATTTTAAAAACATGTATTTTTGATTCGAATGAAAGTTTGTATTCCGTTTGGGTTGGAGGAAATATGAGTTTTCCACAGCAATTGGGAATTTTTTAACTCAAGCGTAGCCTTTGAAAAGGGCGTATCGATTTTAGTAGGAGAAATTTTGATAATTTATATCTAAGAAACTATGAGTCGTACCGAAATAGTGTTTTAGAAAGAGTTATAGAGTATTGATGTCTAAACATGAAAAAAAATACACACTGAGAAAAAAATAGTACTCTTTTTTTTTATTTACAAAAAAAAACTTTAATTTGCAATATCCAAAATACATATTTTTAATTTTTTTTTTCATATAAAATAGAAGTCATATAGAAAATTTAAAAAATGGGTCCAAGATGGTAAAACTATTTTTGACAAACTTTGTGGAACATCGAATTTTTATGAATTTCCGATACTTCGAATTTTTGAATCATTTTTAACCACAAATTATGATTTCTGATGTGATTTGAAACAAAACAGCTCATTATAAATCTCCTTCTAAATGTATCCATTCTCGAGATATTTCAATTTTTTTTTTATTTTTTTGTTTTTTTTATAGTAAATATTCCCTTTTAATATATTTGTCGTGTTAAAGCGTCATGTTCATGAAATTTTATGAATTTGCTTATAATTTCCAACAAAAAAAAGAATAAAATTCATATCGGATGGTGCTGCATCCCAGTATAAAAATAGGAAAAAAAATTGCGAGTTTGTGTCAGTTTAAATCGAAATACGACATTGATGCTGAATGGCATTTTTTTGCAACATCACACGGCAAAGGACCTTGTAATGCAATTGGTGGTACACTAAAACGGATGGCAACAAGAGCTAGTTTGGCTAGGCAGCATGAACAGTAGCAGCAAAGTTGTTGTATATAATTTAATTTTTTTCATTATTTTCTTATATTTCTATACACATTATGATAACTTGCTGCATTGTCGTTAGAGTACTCTAACGAAACCGGAGAGCTCAATATAGCTTTCACATCATTTAAGGATTACATACATGTTCAGGAATCCTATCTCCCACCATTTTTACGTGGATATCGTCCCAAAAAAATCACATTCCAGCAAAACAATGCTACTATTCATACCAGCAAGGAAACTAAGCCATGGATTATGGACCAAAATCTTAATTTTTTGAACTGGCCGGCACGCCCTCCAGTTTTGAATCCTGTTGAAAGCCTTAAGAGGATCCTTGTACGCAGAATCTACACTGAGGGGAAACGGCACACCTCGATTGACGAGCTCAAGGACGCAATTTCGGAAACATGGGAATATATCGAAAAATCCGTTCAGCAGAATTTGGTAAATAGTATTCCAACACGAATTTTCCAGGTTATTAGTCGAAATGACAAGGTTGCCAATTATTGACATGTGAATCAGTCGATCGTTTTGATTTTTTCATTGATAATACTTACGAATTTTGAAGTGGTCTTAGAAAAACTGGACAGCTGAAATTATCATAATTAAGCACAAAAAATAAACAAACAACTCTTTTGAACAAAATTGACGTTAAATATACTTTATTCTAAGCATTCAATAATTTATGAATGTATCCTGTTGAAATTTTAACTGTTTGTGTTGCAACGAAATAGAATCAGGGTGGTCTTATAGAAGTTGGACAGAGTGTATACCTCCGTTTAGATATAAGATAATATTCTATTCGGATGAGTGCCTCAACTTTTCGATTTCGATTGACGATTTCAATGGTAAATGTAGCTGCTGAATGTCTGAATCGCCCTTACCATTACTCCTATAAATCCAAACCCTCCATCCTCCATAGCCGCCGAGATGAAGAAAAATGGCGTATTCCTTAGAAAAGTATTTTGAATAAAACTGTTATTAATTTTGGGATACTCGGAGTAGCGGAAACGAAGCAAGATGTCTGTTGAACATTTTATGTACACAATCCGTGATTGTTTTTTTTTGTTTTGCAAAATTTTCCTCAGGCTCAGTTGCTAAGAACGTTGCGCGTTGCAGTTCATGACTCACACTTTCGGTAACAACTTTCTGAATACAGTACTGTTATGATCCATTATAAACTAGTGAAACAGTCTCAGGTACTTTTTTTCCACAAACTTACATCCAACCGATAAAGTTTGTGCTTGATTTCGTTTCGAATCTATTATCTGAATTTTAATTGTTCTGCCATGATCCACTTCAAAAATAATTTGGCTTAATTTTCCAATGTTGTTCAATAATTTCTGTCAGTTTAAGTGCATGAGAGCTATCAGAGTCAGAATAGCATACAATCCAGAACTTACCGCGAGCTTCACAAGTCATAGAAGTCATAGATGGGAGCGGCCACTCGATTTCGACTTATTTCTGATCTTTCGACCAAAGATTAAATTATTCTTCAAGCCTTCATCGACATTCATGATGTTACTCGATGTACGAGAAAATGAACAGTTATTGTATTTTTCTGATTCTTTGCTACCGGAGTCCGATACAGTGATCATCGGCTGAATATTCCCTCCTGATGCCGATCTGAAGCATAAATTAAGACAGTTTCATCTACCGCATATCTAATTTGATCAGTATTTTCTTGGTCGATCGATTGAAAGCAACCCCGACTGTGAGAATTAAAAAAAAGAAATTGCCAACTGTTTCCTGCCGACCTCAATAATGTTTCGCTGACTTCTCGTCGATTTTCCAATAGATGTCGTTACGAGAGCTTCGAGGGCTACATTGTAACGCACTGTAAGCAACCTATAAGTCAAACCAAAGAACCAAAAACCGAATTAAGTTCAAATTTTTCAAAAAAAAATTATCGCTGTCAAATCACCCGAAAAAAAATGTTGGTTCACAACTTGATAAATTTAATAGGTTTTATACCAAATAGTATTTGCAGTGATTTTAATTACACTGTTTGCCAAAATTTGAAAAACTGAATAACTCCGCCTGTAGCTTTACGGCTACACCCAAACTAGCGTTGCTAGAGCTTGAGCTTGAGCTTGGGTAGACTGTACAATTCGTAGTTGCTCTCCGTGATTGACCTGAACCAACCAAATTGCACAAAGAACACAGAGAATGACGCTTGGGACTAGCAAATCATTCTCGTTGTGCAATTTTCGGTCATTCGAGCTTTAAATGGTCAATAACGACGCCGGCCACGTCCTTACAGTCACCAGGGGAAGGGAAGGAATGTTAGTATGATATCCGCCGCCCAAAAGCCAGAAGGGTCGCCTCTATAGCGTGGTTCCCTAGCGTTTATCATGGGAGGGGATAGTTGTTAGTGGGAAAAGGTAAGAATCAGGATTCACTGAGGTAAGTGATGTGATTATGTAAAAGCATATAACTCCATTAGCGGCGATGGAGAGTTACTTTTTGGGAAACCTGAGAAGGTCACCGAGAGAGTTGCTCTATTATTCAACGCGCGACTTCTTTATATATCTCCATTCCTAGCGAAGGAGGGCAAGATGAGAAGGTCAGATTTAAAATCAATCGAGGCGATGGAGGAATATCTCTGAACAACCTGAGAAGGTCGCCGAGAGAACTCCTCTAAAATTAATTGGACTGGGGATATATTTCTATTATTCAACGCGCGTACTCACTATATAACTCCAATCGTGGTGAAGGAGAGCTGTCTTTGGGCATCCTGAGAAGGTCACTGAGATAACTCGTCTAGAATAAATCGGAGCGGAATTATTTTCTATCATTCTACGCGCGTACTCTGCATGTAACTCCATTAGCGGCCATTGAGGATTTTTTCTTGGAAACCTCATTATTTTTTCCGTTGAAACGCACTAACAAACCAATATTGACATCACGAACACGTATAGTGACGAATAGTCATCCCCGACACAAATACAGAAGAATTTCGATTATCCACGAGCGGATTATCCGCGATGATGAAAAATATTCTGCATGCTAAAACATCTTTATTTTCGTGTTTACACCTCATTTTTAACCCTTCCTTGCGTTATCCGCGATTTTCGTTATACTCGGTGACCTAGCCCGACTATTCCGCGGATAATCGTGGTTCCACTGTATACAAAGGACATATCAACACATTATTTCGATTAAAATAATAGAGAGGCATGGTCTCGCGCTGATGTTATGCTTTAAAGGAAGAAGCAGGGCCTGTTCACGAACACCACCCCACGATGAAAACGGAATGAAGTGTATATAAACTTGCATAAAATTCACTTCTCCCTCACAGCGAGATGGCGCTCCTGATCAGGCACACATACTGTGGAAGAGAACGAATTCTTACACTCACTGATAACATTTCTATGGCGAAAATAAAACACTATGAGAATTATCGCTTCTATATAAAAAATAAATTTGAATCCATGCAATCATACAATTTGAACACTTTTCGTTTTACGCACAATCTCCCGAGTCTATTTTTCAATAGAATGGAAGTAACTTCTTTTTCACAGAAATCACCAGCCGAAAATCAACTAACAACGCGCTCAAAATACACCGAATAGAGTATTAAAACGATACTACTTCGAGTGCTAACTATGCAGTTTGTAGTTGAATTCACAAATTTCTCGCTGTGTCTCACGGCAGTTCGCGTTATCCTTATAGACCAATACTTGCGCACAAAACCGCACTTTACAGTGTACACATGGGATAACGAAACAAATACTTGCACTCACAAAATCGAGCGCGTTGATAACTTTGTGTGGTGATAATAGCACTACATAAATCTCAATTGCAATGCAATTGCTATTGTGCTTCTGGCAACCATCCACAGATTTGAACTTGGTATAAAACAACTGGTAGAGAGCCAACACATCACTGGATTTTAATATATTTTCATCTAAAGCACTATTTGATTTCCAGAACGCACCCCTTATTACACACACACATGCGCACAGTAATAAACAAGTCTCTACGTTAACCCGAGCGAACGACTACCGCAATTATGAAAAAATGGCCGAACAAACGGACCAACGAAAGAAAAATTTCTTCACTGGAAATAAAGATGAACTTTTGTTGTTGAATTTGAACGAATTCAATTCAAATATACGTTCACTGATGCAGAAGCTCACTTTCTCGAGAAATTTATATACTTTTAGCCACAAAGGCGACTTGAAACAAGGCCACTCGTAGGAATGAAACACAGACGTCTAGTCTGCACGAACGCCGAACCCCTTTTCCACCCAAACTAGCGTTGCTAGAAAGCATTTTATTTTCGGCAGGAACCATGTCTTTTCATGCCTTGTAGCGTCAAATGAGCAAATAATGCCATCTGTCCCCCAACGCTTTAAAATGTTTGCATGTATGGAAGCAGACATCTCTTAATTTTTTCTTTTTTTATCTTTTTTGGAATTGCACCCGAAAAAAAATGTCCAAACGACGTCAACGGGGATCGAACCAGAGCCGGCTGGAATGCAAGACTGTTTTACACGGCAACGCTATTCACATAGCTAATGATGCTGTTGGGTAGAAGCGTGATAATACTACATCTCATTACAAATCGAAGTTGGATAGTGTTTCTAATTGTACTCTTAGAAAACACTTTCCAGCATAAAGGATATCTATATCCATCTCGGTCTGGGTCGTGTGCATATGTGGCGAAGTAATGCGTGCTTATTTTAAACGTGTGTATTTTAAATATGAGTGAGCGAAACACACTCATATTAACACATTAACACGTTTTGGAGCAAACTTGAAAGCTTCATTTGTTCGGATTCCACGAATGAGATCGTTTCATTCGATGTGGATGAGATGAAGGCGAGCCATCGGTAGGTCTTGTTAGGTTCTTGGTAAACAAAGGATTTAACCATCAAGTGCGGAAAACACGGGTTATTTCGTGATCCATCCGTAACAGACGGAACGCGAAACACGAAAAAAACTCGTGAGTGGTCCACAATGTGTTAATCTTATATTGCCGTACCATATATATTATACAAATGCTTACCAGTATTTGAGAGTCATGACATTTTCTGTTAATTTTACGCTCATTCAATGTAATGAATCGGGATGACAAAACATGAGCCAAAAATCAATTTTGGGTGTATCATCAGTAACCCTATCACAACGAGAACTTCATATTCGTATCCGAACACTTGGTGAAAGAGCATACGTCAGTCTGGCCAAGTCACCTCAAGAACAACGACCTCGTAGCATTGATCTGAGATACCTACATAGCGATTGTTGACTTTGTTGTTGATTCTGCCGTCATTCTGGTAATATACGATCATTTCCTGGTAGCAATTGGACGAGAGGACATTGGACTGGACATTGTTCAGTTACCTAAGGTTTCCGGGAATACAGTGCCGTCGTCTGTGCCGTCGTTTCCATCCTGGAAGATTCACTGCTTACTTTTTTTTTTTTTTCTGTATTATAGTGACTTTCAACGCTTCTGGCTGGTTCGTCACTTTTACCTTCCATTTTGGAAGAATGTCGGGAGTGAGAATTGAACTCGTGATCTTGAGCGTGAGAAGTATGGATGTTACCTCCACGCCAGATCGGCTCCACATTCACTGCTTACTGCTTATTTCATCTGCATCCAATTCAAATTTGGGTTCGACTTCTCTGATCTCTTTGTAGAGGCTCCGGTGCCTGGTATCTCGGGACCTCCATTTGCTGCAACGACCTTACGGATACCAGTTCATTACGTACTTGAAATGCTTCACTCTTGGGTGGTGTGTAGTCGACCCATCGCTCATAGGCTCCCGAATCTCAGTTGATATTGGCTTCTGACGGCAACGCTCATAGAGCCCAGCATTCGAGATCCACTTTTGTGGCCATCAGGTCCGGATTTGCACCCTGTGCTCCACAGCACCGTACACATGCTTTGCGAAAGTTAACTATCAGATAAATTTTTAAATGTATGACACCATCCATGCAATCCATCACCGTCAATGTCACAAAAAATCCGACCAAATTTCTCTCACGGCACGTGTTATCCTAATACTCAGCTGTGATACACACTCATTTGACATCTGACTTAATGATGGTCTGTTCAAATGCCTTTCACTGCCGATCACTTTGTTCACTACTTTTCATAACGAGAGTGGTGGTTGTGGTGAATGATGGCAGTGTTTGGATTTCGATCAATATCGAATGATACACAATGTGTCATGCAAGTAACCTCTCACGAATATAAAACCAAACATGAGTGGATCGTTCAGATACTTGTACAAATGACAGTAATCACTTGTGTAACACTAAATGATTAAACAAAGAGAGGAACGAAGACTGTTGATTGCATATCCGAGCTGTACCAATCATCGCACACCATTTTCGAAGTCTGCATACAAGTTTGAACCGCATTTATCGTCCCGTTCTACTATAACGAAAACCATTGCACAGGCAAGTGCAGAGCGAGAAGTGATACAAGAATAATTACGTCATCATTCGGTCACCATTTGAGGGGAGCAGATATTTCAAGGGATAGCAGCGTTAAAAATGAAAAATATAATCTGACTACCCTTCCCTTAGCCTCAATCTAGCAAAATAATCATATAGTTTGCACTCTCTGAGACTAATGGATCTGGATCTGCTACATTAGTTAAAAATGAATCATTCACTTTGCGTAGTCCGTATGATCCCGCTGTTTCATGATGCATGGAGAGGTTCGATATGTATATGTTAGAGGCAAAGAAGAAAATAAACTTTCTGCACCGAAAGCGTACATGACGGATGTGCTTGCGTGTTGGTGTAACAGGAAGTGCGAACCGAGGCAGAGTTGTCTTGTTCTCTTTTGTGTCGTGATTTGTAGCACGTAACAATAAAAGAATGCCGACGCTTGAATTCATACAATGTTTCGTTATTCCTTTTATGTGCCCTAGGATAGTTCGGTGTATGGCTGTGGTAGTGAGTTAGATAGGAATTAAAATTGTGTGCTTCATTCAGAAGGAGACGAACAATTATATAAAACATGTCTGCAAAATACGGTGAATACTCATTTTTATGTCTAAAATCAGTTTCTCGTGAATAACAAGTTTCATTTAAAAAAAATCAATTGACGAAAAAGCAGATCGTGTGCTATTGCACTACTGAAGCTGTCTTAAAAATTCACCCCTTCTCGTTGGTTGGAGTTGCATAATTTAAGTTGTTTGTTAAAATGTTCATGCTGTTGTGTTCTGTTCTTGCTTTTTGCAAATGTAATATGTAATCGATTCAGGTACAAGAATTATTACCTATCTTTCCGATAGTAGATTTCATCTACAGCTAGTTAATTTTCAGCGAGTTTTTAGTGATTGAGCCAGGAGGCTTCTGTTGTGGCTATCATTTCAACCACACTTCTTCGAGTTTTAGACAAGAAAAAACATGTTTGACTGCAGATTTAAGCATAGAACGATATTCACGAAGAAAAATATACACTATGTCTAACTTCTATAAGACCACCCGGATTCTATTTCGTTGCAACACAAACAGTTAAAATGTCAACAGGATACATTCATAAATTATTGAATGCTTAGAATAAAGTATATTTAACGTCAATTTCGTTCAAAAAATTCGTTTGTTTATTTATTGTGCTTAAATATGATAAATTCAGCTGTCCAGTTTCTATAAGACCATTTCAAAATAGTAGTACCAATGAAACACTCTAATCAATCGGCTGATTTACATGTTAATAATTGGCTAATAACCTGGAAAATACGCGTTGGAATACTATTTACCAAATTCTACTGAACGGATTTCTCGATATCTTTTTCCATGTTTCCGAAATTGCGACCTTGAGCTCTTCAATCGTGGTGTACCGTTTTCCCTCAGTGTAGTTTCAGCGTACAAGGATCCCCATAAGATTTTCAACAGCATTCATGTCTGTAGAGCGAGCCGGACACTCCAAAAAATTAAGTTTTTGGTCCTTAATTCATTGCATAGTTTCCTTGCTGGTATGAATAGTAGCATTGTGTTGCTGGAATGTGATTTTCTTGTGACGATTTCCACGTAAAAACGGTAGGAGAGAGGATTCCAGAACATGTATGTAATCCTTGAATTATGTAAAAGCTATCTTGAGCTTTCCGGTTGCACAGAATCCCGCTCAAACCATGCATGAGGCCCCACCAAAATTCCTCGTTGAAAAATACCGTTCCTTCTACCGTAAATCACACCAAAAAATCCGTTGAAACCATCAGGACCATCCTAATTTGAACTTTTTTCGTCAATGAAGATAACCTATACATTGAAGAACTTTTCGTTATGGTATATAGCAAAATGTATTCTTTTAGAAACATTCTTTGTCACATCAGTTGGCGTAAGATGAGGAATTTTAACCTTTTAAGGCCTCTTTATGTGGGGATTTTTTACCAAAACTTGACGAATTGTCACCCGAGTAACATTTAAATTGAAATATTGCTTTATTTGATTAAGTGATTTTAAAGTTTTCGAAGCTGTTCTAGCCGTTTCCCGCTTATCCCGGTCAGAGAGCTTCGATTCACGTGGGGCTCTCTCCTTCTTACTGTATCCTTGAGGATTCGCCAAAAAATTGTGCACTAATTGATGGGATCGTCCAAGCACGACGAGCAATTTTTCTGATAACACCATTTTCTTGGTGAAATGCATCAATTTGTCTTTCTTCTCTCTTCGTGAGCACTTTTCCCTTCTGCATTTTCCAGATTTATTAGTCAAAACAACTAAAACAATGAAAAATGTAACTGGTCTAATAGAAACATGACACTTGAAAACTACAAAAACACTCGTTTACGCTCAGCGCTTGCGCACACACACATATGAAGATAATGCAGTGTATGGTAGTCACCAATACCTACACACTAGAATTTAAATAGGGCGCTTGCATCGTGCATATGTATTAGTGATCTGTTGGGCAGGCAAAAGAGATCGCTGCATTGGATTTATATGGATCGACAATATTGAGCTTTGTTTAAATAACTATTTTAGCGAAATAGATATAGAAATTACGCATAAAAATAATTACTTACTTATTTACATAAAATAATTTTGTAAATGAGTAAATAAAATTTATTTGTAAATAAGTAAATAATTATTTATTTACATAAAAATAATTACTTTTAGCGTCAAAGCCATATACACGGAGAGAAAAAGAAATTTTTGTTATGGCTATGATCCATATCAATAGAAGCAGATTGATTATTCAAAAAGTTTCACAGAAACAATGCAAATTGCATAGTACGATTGTATAGCCGGATTAGGTGAAGTGTGCTCCTATTTAGGCTTTGTGCTTTTTGCCCTGAAATGCTGGTAATGCTGGAAGTAAACTATAATGAATGTTCGCGTGCAGATATCCTTAACCGGTGGTTAGTTTCGCCAAAAAAGCAGATGATTATGTTGAAATTAAGAACATATTCAGCCAGAAAGATCAACCAACCCTCAGATATGATTTCCGGCTACCTGAATGCTCTGCGGAGAAGTGAAATATGGTTATAAGAAAATCTATCGGGAACGAAGAAAATACACCAATTGGCTAATTCATGGAAAATACAAGGAAGCATTCGAGTTCATGCTAGTTTTATGGAATATTTTGCGCTAATAGAAAGATCGCAGCTATATCTAAATCATCTACAAGAACGTCGATTGATAATGAATCCGCTTCTGCTGCATAGAAGCTACGAATGTAAACAAATGATGTTTGCCCAACAGATGCTCTGCATGTATGTGTAGCAAGAGCCCTATTGAAGCATGGTTTGTTTACAATGCCACAAAGCAGCAAGATCATCACCTGGTCTTATAGGAGTTGGACAGAGTGTGCTTGCTTCTAGGTCGCATATGTTCTTCAAACATTTATTATTTTAATGAAAAGATAATACATGACATAAGACAGTTATATTTTGAAATATCCTCAGCGATAACAAAATAAATGCACTTTTCAGTACAGTTTATTTGTTTACTAACGCCAATTCACTTGCTAAAGATATGTATGAAAATAGAATATACAGTTTAGTACAGATTTTGTGAAAAAAAACCCAGATCAAAGAAAGAGATAGCAGTTCATAATCTCCATCCAATAATCTCTCGGCTCTGCGAAATGATTCTAAAAAGACTGTAAATTCAGTCGAATTCCTATCAAGTGAGCGGATGTCTTTGGAAGCAGAGCAGTTTTGCAGCGAAATAGGCAATTCATTCATGTTTGCCATTGCTGTGGATGATATCAGACAAAGAAACATTTAAGTTCAGAGAACGTTTCATCCGATTTACCTAGCATGGATATCCATGATGGAATGTCCCAAAACATCACAGTCATATTTTGATGGGAAGTACCTGCAAAAGTAGTCAATTAGTGGGAGCATTGTATAATTGTGCTGTTTTTTTAAAACACAAATCAATATTTCTATATGCGCTAAATCTATACAATGCTGATGATTTCCCTCCTGGTGCGATGCACTCATTCTCAATGTGATCACCAATTAGACGATCCGGAAAGTGATGTGTCATAGTTCCCGCATCAAACAGGTCACGATCGTCTCATCTCATCAGACGATATGAACGATAAACTTCATAAAAAGCGTGCGCTTTGTGTATCCCTTTTGAGGCCCACACTCACCTTCGGCAGAGTGTTGTTCATTCCGCCTCTTTACGGAGCGAGATCTTACCCACAAAGATTCCAGCGGCTCATTGAGCTTCGTGTGCTGAATACCTTTGATATTCCTTTGAAGGGTTTCCGGAAAAATCATGCTAACCGTAACTTTCGCTCGGCCTGTTATACAAACACGACTTTTCAACTTTCACTTCATCTCGGTAACTTGCAGTGAGATGCCGAGTGGGAGGCTGCGGAAAGTTGCCTGCGCAGAGACAATCACGGACGTGATATTATTGGAAATCGCACGGTTTGGTTCGCAAACAACACACTTTCAACTGTTTTACATATCATTTCGATGAACCTAGAACACGGTGTCGATTCTCGTGGGAATCCACTCCATCGAAAGTGTTCACATGTTTCCACCGGACAACAATAAATATTACTGCAATCATACGCATCCCTCGCAATGAAGTAAACCGTTCCAGCGAACAACGAACAATAAAACAGCAAAACAACAGAAATAACATGGCACACGTCTAGTGGTGGATTGCGATATGCGGCGGCGGTACGAAGCCCCATGCACTACACCTGAGGTACCGAGACTGTGTCGTCTGTGGCGGCCAAAGTGAAGGTGAAATTCAAATTTGTTCACCGCATACCATTTTTTTGTTGTTGTTGTAGTTGCGGTGGAGGAAGGGGTGTGGCGCGTTTTACACGCGGGGGTTTCATAACACAGTTGACAACCAAACAAATGAGATGCTAATGCACAGTATTTCATCGGTCGTTTCGCACATCCATATTGGCAACGACAAAAGCATGGATATGCATTGACATCATCATTTCGCGGTTTCTTCCGTCATATTTTACTTTCTAGCCTCGGAGATCATTGTTGTGGTGGCACCGTGGGGGAAATATTTGACACCCCGATGATCGATTTCGGGAGATCGGTATCTGAGGCAGGGTGATGAAGAATCAAAACGGACGTTGATGGGTCTGTTTGTTGGAGTGTTGGAGTATTGGGACAACATACAACATAATTTGGCTTTCTAAGGAGACCAGCGTAGTGTGCAAGGCTTTTCAGCCGTAATAAACCGGAATCTTTTAAAAATAGATGACGAACCGAAAAGCAAATTCATTGATTTCTTTTCGTATATTTATAACTTAAATCGTGCTTGTACCAGTTGAAGACCCTGAATTCACTACCCATTCCCCATTCCCATGTTTTCCCATTTTTCTGGCATTCGTTTTATGAAGCTATCCAAAAACCGTCCAATATTTAGACGTATTCATAAGGATAGCTAACCTATAACAATCAGAGAGAATCATATCTCGTAAATGCACTCGACAAAAAAATTAGAGGAACAGAGTGTGAAATCGGAAATTTTAAGTGATTTTTGACATGCTGTAACTTCGTGAGAAATCAACTCATACCGATGGGATGCGCATTATTTTGAAGCTACAACTTTCAAGTATTAGAATATTTTACGTACACATTTTTATCTTGGTGTGTGCAAGTATAATGGGCAACAATATTGGGATGCAATGAAAAATCGATTTTTCTTTATTTTTTGAAGAATATTCTGGAATAACACAATTTTTTGCCAACCAACTCAACAGCACATCCAATTAACCTTATCAACCAGCTTTCATTTGGTTCCAAGAGCGTTCCTGTAGGACCTTCCAACACAGAGATATTCCAGTTTGAATGAAGAATTACCCCTTCGTCTTTGATGAGGAATAATTCAATATCCAACCATCGCACACCAAATCGAAAAGTTTCCAAAAATACAATAAATTCTTCGAATCATTCATTCTGAGAGTCGCGTAAGATTTTATACTTCTGATAAAGGGTGTGTCACATCAAATTGCATCACGGAAAAAACGCTGTAGAAATTCGCCCAGATCGCAAAAGGATCGGTCTCCTTTTGAAAATTTTAGACAGTAAAATAAAAACTATTAAACAACTTTTGGCATTTTCTTTTTATTCATACTTCGAGCCCAAGCCCGTATGCTCGCACCTTCCTCTTTACCCCGTCCATAAGGTCCTGTACAACGTCAGGTTGTAGTTGTTTTTGAACAGAATTCCATTTTCTCTTGAAGTCCGCCTCCGATTTGACAACTTTTGTGTTCTTCCGGAGGGCCTGCTTCATAATCGCCCAATATTTCTCTATTGGGCGAAGCTCCGGCGCATTGGGCGGGTTCATTTCCTTTGGCACGAAGGTGACCCCGTTGGCTTCGTACCACTCCAACACGTCCTTTGAATAGTGGCACGAAGCGAGATCCGGCCGGAAGATGGTCGGGCCCTCGTGCTGCTTCAATAGTGGTAGTAAGCGCTTCTGTAGGCACTCCTTAAGGTAAACCTGCCCGTTTACCGTGCCGGTCATCACGAATGGGGCGCTCCGCTTTCCGCAAAAGCAGATCGCTTGCCACACCATGTACTTTTTGGCAAACTTGGATAGTTTCTGCTTGCGAATCTCCTCCGGAACGCTGAATTTGTCCTCTGCGGAGAAGAACAACAGGCCCGGCAGCTGACGAAAGTCCGCTTTGACGTAGGTTTCGTCGTCCATTACCAGGCAATGCGGCTTCGTCAGCATTTCGGTGTACAGCTTCCGGGCTCGCGTCTTCCCCACCATGTTTTGCCTTTCGTCGCGGTTAGGAGCCTTCTGAACCTTGTATGTACGCAGGCCCTCCCGCTGCTTGGTCCGCTGGACGAATGAACTTGACAAATTCAGCTTATTGGCGACATCCCGGACCGAACTTCTCGGATCACGTCTAAACTGCTTAACTACGCGCTTGTGATCTTTTTCACTGACGGAGCATCCATTTTTGCCGTTCTTCACCTTCCGGTCGATGGTTAGGTTCTCGAAGTATCGTTTTAGTACTCTGCTGACCGTGGATTGGACGATTCCCAGCATCTTACCGATGTCCCGATGTGACAACTCCGGATTCTCGAAATGAGTGCACAATACTTCACGACGCTATTTTCGTTCGACGACATTTTTCCAAATTTACGAAAAATTGACAGTAGAGCATGGCCAACGGGATCTATACACTCTTATCTGATTATAAGCGAAAGCTGAAGATATAATTCCTAAAAATTAAATTTCTACAGCGTTTTTTCCGTGATGCAATTTGATGTGACACACCCTTTACGATTTGCGATTCAATGCTCCTCCAATTTACTCCAAATTTAGAAAAATCACATCCTATGCGTTGATTTTGAACGAAGTAACAGCATGTCAAAAATCACTTCAAATTTCCGACTTCGCACTCTGTTCTTCTAATTTTTTGTCGAGTGTAGAAGGAATGCCGTGGGACTCTCCACTTCGGCATGCTCTCCACTAGGTTCTTTAGATGATCTACTCAAATATGCATGGTTGACGTGAGCGCTGTGTTCTTTAATCGATTTAAAGTAACCAAAATCATAAAATCATATTTATCGAAAAGACACATATCATTCTATAAAAATTGTTCACAGCCATAATTATTCAGCCAGAAACAAGAAAATAGCATTTTCCATCACTGTGTGGTGTTGGTGGTTACGTCAACCATGAACATGGGGTAGTGCTTTGGATGCAGATCTTCCCAGGCGTGGTCTAGGATTATTGATTATTGGTAACGCTAGTTTTGTCAATCATGGCATTGAGAATTACCCACAAATTATCTATGGGTTTGAAGTCTGGGTTTTTAAAGACCATTCCAGCCGTTTTATTCGACAAGACCAAAGGAAAGATATAGGAATCTGCCGTCATCATCCTGTCGATTTACACGAGGCTTCCCACTCCACCCCGCGAAACCCCTCCCAGACCATCACATTTTCTACTTCATGCTTCACCGTGCCTTGAATGCGGCGCTTCTGAAGCTCCTTACCCGATCTGCGCCACACACGAAACCGCCGCTTTCGGTTAAACAGTTCGGATTTTGATTCGTCCATCGAGAGAATCGTGTTCCAAAACTCTAGGCGCTTATCAGCATGTTCCTTAACGAACTTTTGCCTTGCTTTGGTATCCAACCACTGTGCTACGAGACGGAGATAGACAATTTCAGACTGATAGCAAAACGGTGTCCTAGATTTCGTAGACAGTTATCTAAGGGCACTTCTTGACTTGGCATGATCTTGGGGTCCGTTCTCGCATCCTTTTTGCGATTCCTGCCTCTGTACTTCCTAGCGACAGCGCGGTGCAGTTCACCGTTTTGCACATTACGAACCACCAATTTTCGGAACCACTATCGGAATCACTGCGTTCTCGAATACGATCCTGTGCACAAATGCACCAGGTCGGGTCGTTTGCTTCAGAACATGTCAAAATATCAAAACATAAACAATCAATGGGTTTTCAGATGAAACATATCGATAACATTTCGATTTTTGAGGTAAACACTAAATGTTCCAGAAGCTATATTCCTGGCCTCAAATGCACGAAGAATGATCTGAGTACAGAAGAAATGAAAAAACAAAAATGCAATAAGTGAGATTCTTCCAATTGCAACTAGTTTTCTGTCCATAGCCTATCGAATTAGCATTGTAAAAACTTAATCTACTCTCTAGACAACGCTCTG